>NC_082395.1:23258325-23280365 GCF_031168955.1 Gadus macrocephalus | reverse complement strand
AATAGGCTGAGAAATAGTGTTGTTTTTATGACCAGGTCAAACAAACGTAAGAAACGTAGAGTAGTGATCTGTGATGTCTATAACCCCTGTCGTCTTTCTGCTGATCGGGTAAATAAACAATCACAGAGCGAATAGAACTATGGACCATGTCATCCACAGTCAATAATTCCAAAAGCCATGTTAGTCAATGATTAAAACGGTGAATGGGAAATAATTCTACCTGCAGGAATTTGGGCGTTTGCCCGCAATAAATGGACATTATTTGCATCAGCTGTGTTTGAGCTGCACGGATTGTCCCCTTCTTCACGGTGATAAGGAACCATTTGAATAGGCCCCTTGGCAGGTGTCACCCATCAGACTCTCTGCACAATAAGCAACGCTGCTGTTTGCATACTGGCAACGGTGCGAGAGATGCTCATATCTCAAATAAGCAGCCGATGTGTTTCAGATTGTGACTCAGAGGACATTTGTGGTTTATTAAGACAGCTATTGGGATTGCAATTATTCATGGCGATTGATAAATTATAGATTAGATTGATGTTCTGTGGCACCTCAAGTTTTTGAAGAACAAGTATAATAAAAGCAATTCCCTGGGTTGTGTTTGTAGTTTGGTTTTTAACTTAAAAATAATGCGTATTCCAAATTATTTCTGTTTTCCCTCTTTTATTATAATGAATTAATTGCAACCTTATACGATTAGCTAATTGCAAATGCCAATATCCGGATCTGGAATAATATGCAATTAATGGTCCAGCCCCAAGGCAGGCAGCAACGGTTCAATAATATTAATTGCAGATTAAGAATGGCTCCCCTCCCCCTTTCTTCCTTGATTAGCTGACCATCTGCTCAAACAGAGACATCTCAAGTTGGCCTGCTCTCAATAAATGTCATCAGAAAACCGCCCGTCGATGGACTGATCTGAATAAGGGTTTGTGTGTGGCTTGAATAGAGATGCATGGATGAGTTGGAGATATAGATCAGTTCCCAAAGACACAACCAGGCTTCAGCTGAAGTGAAGCTCGCTATCGCGTGAATAGATAAGCATTGTTCTGACCGATGCTGGACATCCGGGCTTCTTTGAAACTAAGGCCTTCATTTGAAACGAAAGAAAGAACAATTCATTACTTTGTTTAGTGATGTCCTAAAGTTAAACGCTGACTTAAGTTGGGCAAGTTTTAACACCACTAAATCCAATTGTGGAGTGTGTGTGTGTGTGTGTGTGTGTGTGTGTGTGTGTGTGTGTGTGTGTGTCAGTAAGGAGAGGGTGATGGCTTTACAACAAATGGATAAAGTGCGGAATGTTGAGGTACAGATTTCATTCCACATTAGTGACAAATTAGTTACAGTGTAATATCTCACTGTATCGTACTCTACTATATATAAACTATACAGAATGACTGCTGTGTTCTACTTGTGTTCCTCTTATCCACTTACTTTTTATTATTATTACTATTATTATTATATTTATTTATTTTGATTATTTAAGTCTCAGCATTCCTACTTGTGTTTCTCATATACCTTTACGTTCTCTTATATTGCACTGTTGGAGGAGCCCAAGACTAAAGAATTTCATTGCCAGCGACTGCTCTGTAATTGTTGTGCATGTAACAATAAAACCATCTTGAAATTATTCAAGATTCTTGAATCTTGAATCTTGAAATCTTGAATAATATCCATAAACACACCTAAAGGACTGGTCATGGTGCTTCTCATCTCTTTATTGTAGTGGATAACTGAGTGTGTTATGGGTGGACCTCAGCAAGTCTGGGGTAATGTATTTCAAGAGATATTTGGGGTTTAAGCCTGATAATTTGCCTGATATATATTTTGTATACATATCTTTTGATCTGCGTGATGATCAGGAAGGGTGTGAGTGTTTTTTTGAAATAACAAATCGTCCCCAATAATATATCTGTGTTCCTCTTGTTTTCTCATTTAATTATTTTATAAATGACAAATGAAATGGATCATGTTCTCCCTATGCAGTGTGACCTTTGCACCCCTTCTGTAAAGGTTTCTTTGGAATGTCTCACATTGTATTTAGAGCTCCACTGTTGTTTCAGTGGAGGTCATACATCATTAATGATTTAATCACATAATAGGCTTAAGTCTAAAAGAAGTAAGACTCATTTAGCCTTATTTCTGTTACCATTGCAAATATTGACGCAGGCCAGCTCTGCATCTCCAGCTAATTACAGGAGCAGCAGCTGAACCATGACGTCATCCATGGTAGCGTTGTGACGCTGAGAGCAGAATGCCGTAAACAAACGCTCCCAACACACACTTAAACACAAACACAGAAACACACACACAAACACACACAACCGCCAAACACCAAACACACACACTAACACACAAACACACAAACACATAAACACAAACACAGGTTTATATAAAAACGAGATCTAGCTCATAATAAACTAGATTAATCTCCTCCGTGCCAAGTTGGCTACCGTGGCGATGCTAATAGTTCAGCAGTAGCGGTGAAGGTGGGCGGAGCCCCGTGCCGGCCCCCCTTGGCCCCCTGACTTCTCATCCTAACTTAAGTTGGGGACTCAAAGATA
The DNA here is from genome assembly GCF_031168955.1 of Gadus macrocephalus. Taxonomy (NCBI): domain Eukaryota; kingdom Metazoa; phylum Chordata; class Actinopteri; order Gadiformes; family Gadidae; genus Gadus; species Gadus macrocephalus. The sequence goes on along the minus strand of NC_082395.1, from coordinate 23,277,801 downwards.
GGAAAAATCCTAATTTCCTATTACAGAAGCAGTCCCTAACCTGTTGGCCATTTCCTATCTTATTTTTGGCCTCCTATCTTATCTTAATTTAGGTAATCCTAACTGTTCTTTCAATCAGATTTTTCGATCGGCAATCGTCAGGTTATGTCAGTTTCTGCACTCAGAGTGTGCGTGAGATTGATAGAATGAGTTACTTTTAACGTTAACAGAGACTGTTGAGGATCTTTGTTAATGACGGCAAGCTAGTAGCACTAGTACTACGTCATGGCGGGTATTGGTACAGAGAACAAGAAGAGGTAGTAATAAAGTAGTAAAGTATTTCTTCCACCAAATTCAAAATGAAATGTCTTCGCACCCGATAAAATGAAATTAAAATACGAATGTAACAAATCATTATGCGGTCTCGGTAGCCTTTTAGCCATCACATTGCTGTTGTGATGTTCCTCGTCTTCATTGTCATACAGATCTAGCAGTGCTGCTACCATTTTCTTCTGTTATTGACAATTATTTTGAATTTAGGACAGGGTGTATGGCCACCTAACTTAGGGATCCTAACTCAAGAAATTCCTAACTGAGGATAGTTCTGTAATGGCTAAATTCCTATCTTAAGATAAGATAGGATTTCTTCCTCAGTTAAGTGAGGAAACCTCCTTCTGTAATATCGAAACCTTGCCTTCCGACGGAGCCACCGCGGAGGGGCACTGTGAGGCCGGAGCCCGACACATGCGCGGGCTCTGTTTGGCCATCCCTGGGGGGCCGGGCCTGTCAGAGGAGGAATGCCCCCCCCCCACGCTTAATGCTGGCTGAGAGGAAGCGGATACCTCAGCCTCGGAGCGCAGGATTGGCCCGTATCGATTAGGCCGGCAGAGAGCTGTGAATTGTGCTTATGGGTCGTACATTTGATACTGCAGATCGGGAGAGATAGTCATAACACTTACTCATTCTATTGAGAGCGGCATGAGAAATAAGGCTCTGATTTATAACCCCCCCCCACCCCCCTCCCTCTCTGTTACCACCGCAGACAAAGAGGGCCTTTTATCATCTGACTGCAGGCGTTGGGACCTCCTTCATTTCATATGTAATTAGAAGTGATGCGACTGGAGGCAGCATGGCTGTTGATGATGTGTGGATGTGTTGGGCGCCCTGTAGGATGGACGGGGGTCTACGAAGGGGTCTCTGGCCTGGGTCTGTGTTTCTGGCTACCTGTAGCCCGAGTGTGAGGTGGCTTTTTGTACTTTGAAAGATATGGAAGGTATTTTTAGCCAGAGCTTTGAACCCAGGTGAAATGGTTATTGGCTCATTTGACCTAAATGGAGCAGTCAGTGTTTCCCTCCGTGCGTCAAGCAGGGGAACAGCTCCGCCGCTGGCCGATCCGCGTCACTGCAGCTAGCCATGCCAAATATATATTTAGTGCTTGGGACGCTCTCAATGCACACACATATCACTACTGAGCACGTGCACCTCAGCACCGTGCACACACACAGTGCACGGCGTGCAGGCACACATCAGCACCGTGCACACCACATCAGCACCGTGCATGTGTACAACAGCACCGTACGCGCAGATCAGCACCGTGCACGTGCACTTTAGCACCGTGCACACACACCATGCACGCATACATCAACACAGAGCACCTTGCATACATCTCAACGCCGCTGCTGGAGGGATGGTAGGGGAAACACTGGGGCTGTCCCGGTCGTCAGAGCAGCCCTGGTCCGAGAGAGAGGAGCGGTTATCAAACTAACTCGTCCTGTTTTCAACAAGCGGAGGCGGTCGGCTCGCTGCTATGCACAACAGAGAAAGAAAATCTGCAAACCGCACCAACCTCTTTTATTGTGCACTCCACAGAGCCACATTTATGGCTTAAAATCTAATTATATGTGAGGGGCCCGCGCAGGCCCTTAGCCTGCGTCAGAATAGGGGCACGTTGTTCCTCTAGGCCTGGTTTCGGCTCAGTGCTGGGGGCCCCTCAGGAAGGGGTTAACCCGGAGAGTACTGTAATGTCGCGGTCCAGATGTGATTCACTCAAATGTTTGCTCTGCCTGTGAAAGGGTCTTTGAACCAGCTAGTGTGAACCTCTGGCCACAGCCAGCCAGTAAACCTTGCAGTTATGTGAGGAAGTGAAAGGGGGGAGCCGGCAGAAGGGGGAGGGGGCTGGCCTGAGGAATGTGGTGTCTTGGTGATAGGCCGTCGCTGAACAAATGCACAGGGTTTATTTGGCAAACCAGACTTGCTGGTCCTCAACAGATCTATTTACCCAGGAGCTAAACAGTCGAATCCAGCAGCTTTCCCTCAGACATGAGTCCTTTGTCTGGGCTTTTGTTGCTCTCCCTCTCCTTCTCCCCCCCTCTCTCGCTTTCTCTCTGTTTCTCTCCCTTTGTAATCGGAGTGATTAATGGAGGGAGGGGCTCTCTGGCCCCGGGGCCCACCTTTTCACAGGAGCCCGGCACTGGGGGACGGGGCAGGTAGGGACTCGTCCGGCCCCGGACCTCCGCCCCGCACCCCGCCACGCAGTCTGCTCCCAGAGAGCACGGCTGGACACTCAGGGGGGGGGGGGGGGGGGGGGGGGTCCGTGTCGTCGTCCCCCTTGCCGCCAGCCGCACGCTCCTCCGGCGGCTGGGACGGCCGTTAGCGCCTAGCTTTGTGGTAGCGCCAGCGGACGGCCCACTCCCCGAGGGATCCCTGACCGCAGTGAGCGGATACTGCTGTGATGTGATCCCTCTCTCTGGCTCTCACTCGCGCTCTCTCTCTCTCTCTCTCTCTCTCTCTCTCTCTCTCTCTCTCTCTCTCTCTCTCTCTCTCTCTCTCTGTCCCGCTCTCTCTCTCTCTCGTTCTGTGTCTCTCTCTCTGTCCCGCTCTCTCTCTCTCTCGCTCTGTGTCTCTCTCTCTCTGTCCCGCTCTCTCTCTCTCCCTCTCCCTCTGTGTCTCCCTCTCCCTCTGTGTCTCCCTCCCTCCCTCCCTCCCTCCCTCCCTCCCTCCCTCCCTCTCCCTCCGTCTTATGTTGCCAGAGACTCTATTAAAGATACCACAAATCCCGCTGGGGGATTAACACCCCAAATATTTGATTGGGATTACAGATCTCAGACCCCCCGCTGAGCCTGTTGCTACAAGCGTGCTGCGAGCCACAGATTCCCTTTCCGCTACAGTGTGTGTATGTGTGGGTGTGTGTGAGTGTGTGTCAGCTGCAGTACTTCGGCTCTAGCCTGGCGTGTGATTTTTGATCAAATTAGTTGTCTTTCTTTTCTTCTCAGTGCGGTCTTGCGGGTCAGTCTTTCTGTCCGTTGTGATTAAAGAGGGTGGGGTGTTATCTTGGTCTGGGGGGGGGGGGGGGGGGGGGGGTGGGCTGGTGGCGTGCGGGTCATGAATGGGTGTAATGGGCCCCCCTTCCAGGGTAACGGTAACAGCAGTAATTAAAGGCAACGCAGTGGCGGTGGCTTACGCCCCGTTTAGCACGTCGCTTGGCTCCGCTCCAGACTCCTGCTCAGACCCCGTTCCTTGATCGTGATTAAATTACCCTCGCCGCGTCTGGGCAAAAGATTTTCCTCCCAACGAGCTGTTTTGACAGCCAGTTAGTCGGCCACAAAGGATTAACCCGGTACCACGTGTTGAGTTTACCTATGGGGGGGGGGCCTGGTGTTACAGTGGGCCGTGTTCCTCTTGTAAACACAGGAATGCCGGCCATTTCACTCCGAACTCTGGTCTCAGATGCCGGGGTCGCCGGTACTGAGTACATTGTTACTACTAACAGCTCTTCATCTTATTGAAGGGTTCTCTTACGATGACAGAAATGTATACCCGGTTCACTTAGTGTCTTTTTTTTTGCAGAAGTAGATCATTAACATTTATAACATATAACTATAATAGTACATTTGTATTCCTGTAGTTAAGCATGAGCATCGTTTTTTTCCGACTTGGTAGCTCAAACGCTCGTAGGTTGGAGATGACCCGTTCCCCGTTCCGACTTTCCATCTCCGACCACAGCATAACACCGCAGTGTTCGGGGCGTAGACTTGTGTACTCACCGATACCCTATCAGAGGAATTTACGATACGGCTTAACAGACTACGTGCTTATCATTGTTTTATTATAATTGCAATCTTAATTGTAAGCTATGGCCTGTAGTTTTACACACTCACTAACTTCATACTATTTATAAATGTATCCATGAGCCTCATCCCTTGACCCTTGGCTACCCGATGGTGTCGTAGAGGATGACATCATCTAGAAGTTCCTACTGCACCTCACATGCCAGTTCAGACCCCATAGTTGCTGCGTTGGAAAGCAAGAGGTCACACGTGTTCAGTTACCGCTAGGGTAGGGTCGGGGTTAGACCCCTAATACTACACACTGCCCCTTCAAGCTTCTACAAGGGTTCTGGCTTTTGATTTTGTTGTTGCTGTTTTGCTTGTTTGTTTTGTCTGGCGAAGGATTCCCTTCGGAAATCTCTCTTTAATGTGTGTCTCTCTGAACAGTAGTTTAATGTCTGTCTCTCTGAACAGTAGTTTAATGCCTGTCTCTCTGAACAGTGGTTTAATGTCTGTCTCTCTGAACAGTGGTTTAATGTCTGTCTCTCTCATCAGTAGTTTAGTGTCAGTCAGTCTGAACAGTAGTTTAATGTCTGGCTCTCTCATCGGTAGTGTAATCTGTGTCTCTCTGTACAGTAGTTTAATTGTGTATCTCTCTGAACAGTATATTATTGTCTGTCTCTCTGAACTGTAGTTTAATGTCTGTCTCTCTGATCAGTGGTTTAAAGTCTGTCTCTCTTCAAACAGTAGATTAATGTGGGTCAGTAGTTTGGAGTCTCCCTCCCTGATCAGTGGTTTAAAGTCGGGGTCTGGTCTGGTAGCCCTGTCTCCAGCCCGGTCTCCTATCCCGGTCTCCTATCCCGGTCTCCTATCCCGGTCTGCCCGCCCGGTCCCAAGGCCGCGGTACTGAGGGTGATGATTATTGACCTGGGCTGTGTTATTACGTCCGGGGGGGGTGGGGGGCTTCCCTGTTTTTGTCCGTCTACGCCACATCGACCCGCCTGCGTTCAGGGGCGGCCCCGGGCCCTGGGGGCTGCGGCTGTTCGAGGGGCCACGCACGCAGACCGCCTGGCATGGGCCCCAGAGAGAGCGGCCCTGGTTCTAGGAGAGCAGAGGTCTGAGGGGCGCGGGTCGCAGCACGCGGCCGCTGGTCGACGCTCCTCCAGCGGTCAGACGTGGCAACACTCGAGCTAGCTGGTTGCTAGCGCTGCCATTCGGGCGGCGTTGTGTGAAAGCTGCTCCTCCACTTCACACTATGGCCACGCAGAGGGTTATCTATAGAACAACACTGACCTACCTGCCTCAAATAGAACGCACCCCACCCACACTGCACGCGTGAGAGGGATTCGGGATGGCCAGTTTTTCTACACTTGTGTAAATTAATGTGAACACCTTCTCCTCTTTGAGTTCATAGTTGTTTTTCAAGTTGAGTTCCCTGTTTGAACGGCAATGAAACGTCAAGCACTCCCAGGGCTGGCGTTAAAAACAGCCCTCTTTATCTAATAACAGTGGCGCTATCATATTGGACAAGTGCTGTCAGCATCCTCTGCAATCAATCCTTTCCATCCACTGACCCCCCTCCCCCCCTTTCTCTAGAGTGGCAGCCATTAACCCTTCTTGTACCAGCTTGCCTGGCTTCACCTAAAATGGAGGCTTTGCGTCAGAAATCTATTTTCTCTCTCTCTCTCTCTCTCTCTCTCTCGCTCTCCTCTTAATGGCTGCAATGAATTGCGTCCCTGAGGTATGCGTCGACTTTTGACTCGACATGTCAAAAGTTGCATGTCAAAATTGACAAATGCAAATAGAAGAGTGTGCAAAACAATGTGGGCCATCTGCTGCTCCGCATGAGAGACGCCGGCGTTTTGTGTTCACCTGCGCATCTTTCTTTCCGATCGTATGTTTTCTTTGCATGTTTGCAGCGTGTTTTGAACCATAATGGTGGAACCCCTTTGCATGTACTTAACAGAAGACGACTCCTTTGGAAGATGAGGATGATGTCTCTGAAAGACCTGCAGGAACCTGTGTGGGAAAAGGCTTTTAGCGGCATTATCACCCAGTCCATGGATTTATCAGTAAGACCTATTCATCTCCTGGACGAGACTACAATGAGGGGCAGCTCAGCACCTCTCATCCATTCTCTCCCTTATTAGGCCCTGAGAGAGAGAGAAGGACGGAGAGAGAGAGATTTGCGTAGAAGTCCCCACAGACACAGGTAGAGACTAGGCGGGTGTGCACCACCATGGGTTGTATTTGGTCATGTTCTCGTCAGACCCTGTAATCCCCCAGAGAGCAAGGGCGAAGGGGAGCGTCAGAATGTGTCTGGTGTTGTCCTTACAAGTCGGGTGCAGCAGGAGAGCTGATGGAGGAGCCTCATCACAAAGCGAGATCCCCACTCTGTCCCGGCGCAGCAGCATAGTTTGAACATTCCTCGGCTGACCAGGCGTTCCCAGTCAAGAGCCAGCACGTCTATTCCCGGATAATGTCTTCCCGGCACTAATGACCACGTCTCCGTAACGCCGCAGCCCTGCCCGTTCCCTTTCAGACCGAATCAGCTCATTTATATTATATGTACATTTAGCAGACGCTTTTATCCGAAGTGACTTATAACGGTTCATACACACATTCACACACCGACGGCTGAGTCCACCATGCAGGACGACAGGAGCAGTCAGGGTGAGGTGTCTTGCTCAGGGACACCTCAACAATCAGCTAGGAGGAGGGGGGATCCAACTAGCAACCTTATGGTTACAAGTCAACCAATCTACCTCCTCAGCCGACCCTCGACCCCACAATTGCTCATGTGTACTTTTCTACTTCTACTACTAATGCTTTCAACGCACTCTGCTTAATGCAGCGACAGGATGCGTCTGTCTGTCTGTCTGTCTGTCTGTCTGGACCACCGGTTTAGTGGTCAGCCAATAAAGAGCAACCTGATCTATATATTTGTTTATCATCCCTTGTAAAAGCAGCTTTTGAATTCTGACGGCGCAGCAGAGATGCAGTGTTTGTTTGTAGCGGGGTAACGTTGTGGGGAACCGTCCGCAGAACGCAGCAGAGCAGTTAAAGTCGGCCGTTAAAGGTCCTCTGCTGTGTCAGGAACTACATGGCCTTCTGATCTATAGGGCACGCGGACACGCACTCACACACACACACACACACATGCATATACACTCACACACTCATACAAGCATGCATACACGGATAAAAGCATTCACACACATACACGCATGCATACACACACATGCACAGACACAGTCACAGACACAGACACACACACACACACACACACACACACACACACACACACACACACACACACACACACACACACACACACACACACACACACACACACACACACACACACACACACACGCACCCACACAAACACACACACACTCATACATTTAGAACCTTTTTCCATAAGTGTGTTTTATAGCACACAAATGAACATATACATAAACATATACACAAAAATATACATATGAACATACATATACACACACACATACACACAGTCACACACATACTTACACACATGCACGCACACTCACACACAAACAATTGACAGTGGACTTAAATGATTATACGTATTCTATAATCTATTTCCAGTCACTACAATTTGTATTTGATTGATGAAGAAACTAAGCAAAAGGTGCCGAATACAACTACATTTTATGCAGGAGTTAGCATTTGTGTTTTTACATTTAACATGGGTTAGAACTGTTTATAAGGGGTAAAGGTTAACATGAAGACACCAGACTGGACAAAGGTCAATATAGCATCCAAATGTTGCATACAATTACCTAGCTACGATGATCCATTGTAATCTTTATTCCAGAGATAAAGTGCGGTAGATACACTCCATAGAGTGGGGGAGGTTTTGAAGTATACTATGATCTATAGAAGTGCTTCAACACTGTTTTATGTCAGCAGTTCTACCCTCATCAAGCTATCTATATGATGTTTGCTCCTGTGCTTGCAACGTGTAATAAATGGAACCGTATTCATTCATTCATTCATTCTATCCCATTTCTGAATCCATGGTGTGAGTGTTTAATGTTTCCTGGCCGCTGAAACCTTTACTTTGACCCCTGCTTCACAAACGACGGCTTGTATAACAATACTGTTTGCTAGCATAGATATCCTGGTCATATATTAACATCGCTCATGTCTAGAGTATTTTAAACGCATATCAATATACCATAACAATATATTGAATCATATTGTTGGCTGCGGTTACTCACTTTATGGTGTTAGATATACTTTATGGTGTATGATGTTACTAGATCTTACTCATCACAACAGCAGCCCAGATGTGAGGTTTGGAGGATGAACTTGAGCTGTTTCCTCAGGGAGGAGCGCTCTGATTACAGGAGTTAGCCGCTCCCGTCTGAGGGGTATTTGTTGAGCATCAATGTTGACAACTGGTACAAGCGCCGAGCAAGAGGGTGAAATCCAGGGGCCAGGACAGGGCTCTCAGGGGCCTCCGCGACCTTTGGCCTCCTGGCTCTCGTTTCATGCCCCCACCCCTCCTGGTCTCCGCTGACCAATCAGGTCGCGGCTGAAACCAGACCCCGCCACGCACCTATTAACGCTCCCTTTGAGCAGATCTTGTTTTGATTCCCCATGCTTTTATAGGTTTGTCTTTAAGAGACATTCCTGCTCTGCACATACCGCGCTCCCCTCGCGCCCCCATCCCGCTTCCTTCCCGTCTTGTGGGGCCATTAACTACCCCCCAACCCCCCACCCCATCCTGCTCGACTTAACACACACACACGCAGCAAACACAAACACACACACACACAGTGACACAACACACGTACACACACACACACACACACATACACACGCACACACTCAACACACACACACATGCACACACACACATGCACACATGCACACACGCAAACGGGCACGCACGCAACACACAAACACACACACACCGCACACACGCACCGCACACACACACACGCACCACACAGTACACAGAAAAGCAGAGATGCACAGTTCCTAAGACAGCTCTATAGAGGCCCTGAGACCGCTCTACACCCTGAGACAGCTCTACACCCTGAGACAGCTCTATAGAGGCCCTGAGACAGCTCTACACCCTGAGACAGCTCTACACCCTGAGACAGCTCTATAGAGGCCCTGAGACAGCTCTACACCCTGAGACTGCTCTATAGAGGCCCTGAGACCACTCTACACCCTGAGACAGCTCTATAGAGGCCCTGAGACCGCTCTACACCCTGAGACAGCTCTATAGACAACTCTACACCCTGAGACAGCTCTATAGACAGCTCTACACCCTGAGACAGCTCTATAGAGGCACTGAGACAGCTCTAGTCCCTGAGACAGCTCTATAGAGGCCCTGAGACAGCTCTACACCCTGAGACAGCTCTATAGAGGCCCTGAGACCGCTCTACACCCTGAGACAGCTCTATAGAGGCCCTGAGACAGCTCTACACCCTGAGACAGCTCTACACCCTGAGACAGCTCTATAGACAGCTCTACACCCTGAGACAGTTCTACACCCTGAGACAGTTCTACACCCTGAGACAGCTCTATAGACAGCTCTACACCATGAGATGGCTCTACTCCCTGAGACAGCTCTACACCCTGAGACAGCTCTATAGACAGCTCTACACCCTGAGACAGCTCTATAGAGGCCCTGAGACCGCTCTACACCCTGAGACAGCTCTATAGAGGCCCTGAGACAGCTCTACACCCTGAGACAGCTCTACACCCTGAGACAGTTCTACACCCTGAGACAGCTCTACACCCTGAGACAGCTCTACACCCTGAGACAGTTCTACACCCTGAGACAGTTCTACACCCTGAGACAGCTCTATAGACAGCTCTACACCCTGAGACAGCTCTACACCCTGAGACAGCTCTATAGACAGTTCTACACCCTGAGACAGCTCTATAGACAGCTCTACGCCCTGAGACAGCTCTACACCCTGAGACAGCTCTACACCCTGAGACAGCTCTATAGACAGTTCTACACCCTGAGACAGTTCTACACCCTGAGACAGCTCTATAGACAGCTCTACACCGTGAGATGGCTCTATATACAGCTCTACACCCTGAGACAGCTCTATAGAGAGCTCTACAACCTGAGACAGCTCTATAGACAGCTCTACACCCTGAGACACACACACACACACACACACACACACACACACACACACACACACACACACACACACACACACACACACATACACCCTGAGACAGCTCTATAGACAGCTCTACACCCTGAGACAGCTCTACTCCCTGAGACAGCTCTATAGACAGCTCTACACCCTGAGACAGCTCTATAGAGGCCCTGAGACCGCTCTACACTAGGGATGGGCAAAATGATTCTTTTCCGGGAACTAGTTCTTTCAGTTCAGTTCACTATAACGATTCGTTTATTTGATTCGTTCGTTACGTCAGATTACATCTTAAAGAAAATAAAAAATAAAAAAACTTTTTTATATATATATATTTTTTTTTTATTGGTCATGGGTCCGGATAGGACCGTCAAGACCGCAGTCCGCCATTTGGAGATGCCTGCTATTAAGTATGTTGAACGTCCCACCAATATTTATACCACTTGCTTACTCTCTATATTTCATTCATGGTTTTACATTTATAATTTTATTTTACTTTACATTTAATTCTTCATTGTTCAGGCATTACAGAACTTGCATGGTCATAAATAAAAAATACGAACTGCAGTTTAATTTCTTTGTTTGTTCTTAAATTGACGTAGAATGGAGCAAAGACTCCTGGGATTGGGAAATGCGTTTATCCAATAAACAGATGGAGGTCAAGTCTATTTTCGAAAAAATGTAGGGGGATATATGAGTCGAATGGTATGACCCAAGATACGTCAGACAGAGAAAGCGCGCATATTTGACGGTACCGCCTTGTCATTGGTTTACCCAGGTGCAATTCCAACACCATTGCTACCTCTCATTGGTGAATCTTTGAGAAAGTTGTAGACTCAATCAATGGAAGTCGCGGGGAGACGGAGCTCTGTTCGTTTGTATATTTTATTTACGTGACCATATGTTTGGTTTATGTTAAAAAAAAAGAATCAAAGAACCAGTTCTTCTTGTTTTGGGGAACCAGTTCTTGTCGTTCACGTTCGGGATTCAGTCGCGACCGACACATCCCTACTCTACACCCTGAGACAGCTCTACACCCTGAGACAGCTCTACACCCTGAGACAGCTCTATAGACAGCTCTACGCCCTGAGACAGCCCTATAGACAGCTCTACACCCTGAGACAGCTCTATAGAGGCCCTGAGACCGCTCTACACCCTGAGACAGCTCTACACCCTGAGACAGCTCTATAGACAGCTCTACACCCTGAGACAGCTCTATAGACAGCTCTACGCCCTGAGACAGCTCTATAGACAGCTCTACACCCTGAGACAGCTCTATAGACAGCTCTACACCCTGAGACAGCTCTACACCCTGAGACAGCTCTATAGACAGCTCTACATCCTGAGACAGCTCTACACATGGCCTTCAATGGCTCTACAGAGCTGGTTGTGTGCCTGTCGCTTCATGTGTGTTTGTGAGTGTCTTTAGCAGTTATCTGTATATATGTCTAGTGTTTTTTTTGTGTGTGTGTGTGTGTGTGTGTGTGTGTGTGTGTGTGTGTGTGTGTGTGTGTGTGTGTGTGTGTGTGTGTGTGTGTGTGTGTTTGTAGTGCGGGGGTGTTTGTGGGTTTTGGAGGGGCTCCTACTCCAGCCCTGGCCTGCTGACGGCTCCTCGGCTGAACTTGGCTGGCGGGGGCAGCTGCTCCGGTGAGGGATGGGGGGGGCCCTTGTATCCAGCTGGGTCGGAAGGGGGGGGGGGGGGGTCTCTGATGCAGATGGTTGACGCCAAATGGAGGATTGGGTGGGGGAGGGGTGGAACCCCTGGAGCTCAGAGGTTTCTCCTGAGCGTCTGGAGGAAGACCTTCCCCCAGGCGTTGTGTGTCCCTGTGCGTTGCGGTGTTCATATTTCGTCTTATTTGTATGCAAGCATTTACTTTGTGTTGTTGTACGGGCGGAATGTGGATCAGGGGGTCGAACGGGTTGGCTGGTAACCGGAAGGTCGCTAGTTCGATCCCCAGCTCCTCCTAGCTGAGGGTCGAGGTGTCCCCGAGCGAGACACCTCACCCTGACTGCTCTTGACGAGCTGACTGTCACCTTGCATGGCTGACTCCGCCGTCGGTGTGTGAATGTGGGTATGAATGACTGGTTAGAGAAGCCCAGTAAAAACACACTCATTTACCATTTGTTGAACGGCTGTAATGAACACCGGGACGCAGCGACACGGACCTCGACTTCAGGGCAACAGCTGTCGGGAGAGGTGTTACTAATTCACACACATCTCATTTATCAAAGAGCTCCACTCTGGGAGGGGCGGTGTGCGCCTCGGAAAAATGCCTCCCCTCCTCCTTTGATTAGAAAAACAAGAGGCCCACATCCGGCCCCCGAGTTCACACCTTCAGGACTCAGACCTCTGGAGTGCCTCAGATCTATGGTGGGTCAGTCCTCTGGTGGGTCAGTCCTCTGGTGGGTCAGACCTCTGGTGGGTCAGACCTCTGGTGGGTCCGACCTCTGGTGGGTCTGAACTCTGGTGGGTCTGACCTCTGGTGGGTCTGACCTCTGGTGGGTCAGTCCTCTGGTGGGTCAGATCTCTGGTGGGTCAGACCTCTGGTGGGTCTGACCTCTGGTGGGTCAGACCTCTGGTGGGTCAGTCCTCTGGTGGGTCTGACCTCTGGTGGGTCTGACCTCTGGTGGGTCAGCCCTCTGGTGGGTCAGACCTCTGGTGGGTCAGACCTCCTCTCTTAATGTTCGCTCGATTGATTGCGTTGCTCCGCTCAGCATGCGGGTGTGAAGCCGTCCCAGATGTTACTGAAGCGGCGGCATGTGGCTCAGGAGGTAGAGCGGGTTGGCTGGTAACCAGTAGGTTGCTAGTTCGATCCCCGGCTCCTTCTAACCGAGTTTGGAGGTGTCCCTGAGCGAGACGCCTCACCCTGACTGCTCCTGACGAGCTGGCTGTCGCCTTGCATTGGCTGACGCTGGCGTTGGTGTGCGTATGTGTGCATAATTGGGTGAATGTGAGGCAGCGCTTTGAGTGGCCACTGGGTAGAAAAGCGCTGTATAAATGCAGTCCATTGACTACAGTTTGAGATGTGAGAAATGTTTTAACGTGCATTTGCCATGTTTTATCAAATCCATGAGGCTACAACTCAAACTCTGCTGAAAACCTCATAAATGGACATCCATGTTTTATAGCGTGTAAACGTCTCCTGTAGTAGCTCGCATTTGCTCGTCTGCCTTTATTTGTTTCAAATGACTCAATATATGTAAAACAACTTCTTCTCCCATTTGTCAAGAAAAATCCACATTAGCCTGGGACTGAATCCCTCTCCAGTGATCTCCATATCCAGATGGCCGCGTAAGCCCAACTAGACACAGTCTTGTCCAGATTTGAATCACAGCCTACGCAGTGTTAGTGATTGTTTGCATATTAAGTAGGAAACTAAACCCATCACACGACGCAGGAAGGGGAGACTCATGTCGTCTGCGTCCTCTCCCCTGCTGGGACCTCTCTCTGTCATGTATCTGGATAAAAGGACGTCGGTCCGGACTCCGGAAGGTCTCAGACCGACCGTCTCCGAGCGTCCGAGTGTTTTGAACCCGCGCTGCGTCGCTCCTCAGCCCCGCGGCGGAGGGGCGGGGGGCGGCGTGCCGGCGCTTTGCATGATGACATGTCTGCCTGTGTGTGATTTGAATCGATTTAAATGTCTCCTCTGTCTCTGTGTCCCAGAACGGCAGCGCGGGCTGGGCGGACGAGGCGGACAGCAGCCGGGGCCGGGGAGAGGCCTCCAGGGACTTCGCCAAGGTGAGGGTCTGGTCTGGGGGGGTCGGGGCCCAGCAGGCCATCAGGGGGATCTGAGGGGGGAACCGGCGCAATCAGAACCTCTTTAACGGCCCCGCTCAGGAATTCCCCTTCATCACATGAGTGGCGTTAACAGCTTCCCCAACCCCTGTTACCGGGAACTGATAATAACTTAGTGGGGATGTGTTGGTTGCAGACTTTCAAATATTTGGCAAGGTCTTCTTTGTGCCCGTTTCCCTAGTAAAATAAGGCTAAAACTCCCTTCTAGAGGTCGTTGTAAGGCCCAATATATCATTGCTTCATAGATTAGGTGATGTTAGTTAAGTGATCCGTTTTTGGGGGTTCCCATAGTTTGAGTTTGTGTTTCTGCAATATGCATAACCATCATTCTATCTTCATTCTGTTCTACTCTACGTCTTTACTCTATTGTTGATGTTCTACTCTAGAGCTTTACTCTATTGTTGATGTTCTACTCTAGAGCTTTACTCTATTGTTGATGTTCTACTCTAGAGCTTTACTCTATTGTTGATGTTCTACTCTAGAGCTTTACTCTATTGTTGATGTTCTACTCTAGAGCTTTACTCTATTGTTGATTTTCTACTCTATAGCTTTACGAGCTGGACAGCGACCCCAACAGGAAGGACTTCCTGGATGACCTTTTCACGTTCATGCAGAAACGAGGTGAGCTCTCTCTCCATAAATATCCCCTGATCGAGCCGCTGCTGCTCGATGTATTGAGTATCTGCTGGGATCAACGACCCTGCAACCTTTAGGATCAGGTTTTGACCGCCTGCCCGTTCATCAGTGAGTGTCATTTTGAGAGCTAATGAAATTTCCCATGATGCCATTGGGGCCGATCAGGAAGTGGACTTATGAAATCATTTCTGCTTTTTAACATACACCATGAAGGGTTTCATACACTCCAGTAACAGGGCCCTCGCTGGGTTTGCGATTCAGAACCAACAGCTTCTAATGCTGCTTAAAATGAACAACAAACTACCCTAATTAAACAGCATTAAACAGCACTAAAAAACGGTTAAGCCAACTCAACATTCATACAAAAAATTAAAATAAATGTGTCGTTTTACGGGGTATTTCCTAGAATAAGACAGATTTCCATTTCATGATTTTTTTATTTAAATTTTTCTTTTTTTAATCAACCAGAAAACAAGCTGCGTTTGTTTTCTGCACGTACAACACGTCCGTCTCATCCCAGCGACCCACACCACATTAACCTGAATCCCTCTTAAGCGCTCAGCGTAATTCTGTGATAGGGTGGAGGTCAGAGGTCACCAGGTGAGGTCTGCCCTGTGATCCGATGAGCTCTTACCAACACTCTAAGGACCATCACCGGGGGTCTACTGGGACCACCACCCCCACTAACACCTCCACTAACACCGCCACTAACACCACGACACCATCACCTGCTGACCGTCAGCGAGCTAATGGGCTCAGGTATACGACCTGAGCCCTGGGACACAGGTGGAGGGAAAACCGTCTGCTGCGGAGGTGTGCGCTGGTGTCATCGTGACGTTGCCTCACCTGTGGCTCTGTTCGACCGCGCCCTGACGGCGTGTCGGGCCGCAGGTGTGCACTATATGCTGCTAGTTCATCGCTGTCACCGAGTGAATACTGATGCGGGGTGTGTCTGTGTGTGTGTGTGTACGTGTGTGTGTGTGTGTGTGTGTGTGTGTGTGTGTGTGTGTGTGGGAGCAGGTGCATGCTCGTGCGTGGTTGTGGGAGTGGATGTTCGTGTGGCTGCGGGGAACCCGTGTGTGGGGGTGTGTGTGTGTGGGTGGGTGTGTGTTTGTGGGTGGGTGTGTGTGTGTGTGTAGGAGTGTGTGGTTGGTCTGGCTGCGGGTACACGTGTGTGTAGGGGTGCGTGTGTGTGGGGGAGGGTTTGTTTGTGTTTGGATGCTGGATAGATCTGCTGGTCCCCCCCCCCCCCCCCCCCGGACCAGGAGCCGCTGTAGGTGGTCCGGTCGAGGGTCTTGTTTAGCGGTGATGAATGCAGGAGTGTGGGGGGGGACAGGGCATCTCTCAGGGTCCTGTTAGCATCCACCGGGGCCCGACCGGGGTGGACCGGGGCGGGGCCCCCCGACCCGGGGGGTCAGGGGGAGATCTGTCAGACGGACAGACAGACGGCAGACAGACGGCAGACAGACGGCAGACAGACGGCAGACAGACGGCAGGCTGTCGGGCTGATGATCACTGAGGGAGGACTCAATACTATCACACTCATAGTTACTTTTATTTCAGCTTTGTTGTAAAATGTGGCCTTAATTATAAATACATATTAATATATATTTATAGGCTATATAAATATATATTTATATATATAAAAAAGCATTCTGTATTTAAAAGAACATTATTTTTCATTACAATAAATATGTATACATTTTGAAAGTATATATTACAATTGGAGAGTTAATAGATTAAATAATCCAGTTTGTTGCAGATGAATAAAATATTCAAACCACTACAGAATAATGTCATAATACCTGTTCCATACTGGAAATACTAGATACAAACTCAAAGCCAACAGAAGTGCACAAGGAGTTCAGTGAGTTTTGAAATGAATCCCAAATGATGATGGACATTCGGACGTGCATCACTTCTAAGCATCTAGTCTCAAGTTACTGTTTTTACAACAAGACCATTGGTTCAGAAAATGTGATTCTGGCTCCAAGATTGCGGAAATTAACTGACAGAACGTTGCTCTGCGTTGTTGCGGCGATGCTGGCCCAACGGCAGCCTGATAAAGACCCCCGTTCTGAGGTCACTGCTCTCCGCAGGGGGGGGGGGGGAGATGGAGTGCAGAATAATCACACTAGAGGAAGGAGGGGGGGGGGCGGTAACAATTGAAGCTACTTGAAGCTGTTTCCCCCTCACACACGCAGAGCCGTTTAGCTGACCTCTGTGAGTCCGTGTCGCTCTCTCCATCACGCGGGGGTCTCCTGCCCCCCCCACCCCCCCAGTGCTGTCACGGGCCACTTTCCCTGCCACGGTACACAATAAGACGAAGCATCGGATGGTATATATATATATATATATATATATATATATATAAATTCAAACATCGCATCGACCGGCATATCAACACAGAAGTCACGTGATTCTTAAAGAGATATTATTATTTAATAAAAATATTAAAACGTTGCCACTGCTTTTAAGAGTCATTTGTGGTGAACGAATGTTATACGGTGTAAAATTATAGGCAAAATGTTATTATATTATGCGCTCAGAAATTTGTTTCATTATCGTCTGTGGTTTCCATATTATCGCTATGGGTTTAATTACAACTAGAGTGCGCGCGAAAACTCTAGTATATATATGTATATTTTGAATTGTAGATGTGTTTAAAGTGGTTACTTTGAATTGAATCAGTGTTTAAATCGATTAAATCAATATTTAAATATGTTTGTAAAATTAATTAAATGTTAAATGCTTTTAAATTGTCTTATATTTAATAGATGTTTGGATCAACCTGTAAGGCTATTTTACTACACATTTGACAATTCAAATCGACGATCGTCAATATGTAAACGAGATCTGCCAATCAGCGTCAGACTTAGACCAGAGCTTTGGATCAGTGAGAGACAGCTAGAGCCCCCCCACCCCCCTTGTGTTCTGGCCGCTAAATGTTGTAGTGTTCACTGCAAAGCTCTCAGAGTCCAAATGGGGCGAGAGAGAGTGTGTTTGAAGACAGAGAGAGAGAGAGCGTGTTGGAAGAGAGAGAGAAAGGGAGAGAGAGAGTGTGTTAGAAGAGAGGGAGTGTGTGTGTTTGAAGAGAGAGAGAGAGAGTATATGATGGAAGAGAGAGTGTTGGAAGAGAGAGAGAGTTTATGTTGGAAGAGAGAGATAGAGAGAGTGTTGGAAGAGAGAGAGAGTTTATGTTGGAAGAGAGAAAGAGAGTGTGTTGGAAGAGAGAGACTGTATTGGAAGAGAGAGAGAGAGAGAGAGACAAATGGTGGAACCATTTATTTCCCAGCCCATGGAGCCAGGGGCCTCCTGGCCTTGAGCAGCGGAAGGAAAACTTACAAGGGATCCCCATTTCCTGCCTCTGTGCTTCAAAACAGGCAGACACACACTGGATGTTGTGTGTGCGTGTGTGTGTGTGTGTGTGTGTGTGTGTGTGTGTGTGTGTGTGTGTGTGTGTGTGTGTGTGTGTGTGTGTGTGTGTGTGTGTGTGTGTGTGTGTGTTAATCGGTTAGGAATTTGGGCAGCTGTGCTAAATAGCGTGTGTGTGAGGGGCCCACTGTAACACAGGGGGGGCAGACGGTTAAGAATAATACAGCCCTCCCCCCCTCGCTGGTTCTCACGCGGCCCACGTAGCTTTGTGACTCTGGTCTGTCGTCCTCTGGTGAAGACGCTCCTCTCACTGCTACCGTAACTACATGGAGCAGAGGCGCAGCCAAAATATGAACTGCATGCAAGTAGCCTAATGCCCAATTGTAGATGTTCAGCAGAGCCTTACACTTCAGGAGTAGTTTAAGTGGAAGGGGTATTATGGTGCTGAGAGAGAGAGATAGAGAGAGAGAGAGAGAGAGATGGGGGAGAGACAGAGAGAGAGAGAGAGAGAGAGAGAGAGAGAGAGAGAGAGAGAGAGAGAGAGAGAGAGAGATGGGGGAGAGACAGAGAGAGAGAGAGACAGAGAGCGTATTTAAAGAGAGAGAGTATTTACCGCCTCACAGAGTTCTATGGAGCAGATGTTGATGTTGGTTTGACACCCCTGTCTCGCTGGCTCTGGCAGCGATGGGGGATGGGAGAGTGAGAGGAGAAGTAAGGGTGTGTGTGGGAGGGCCCCTTGGGGGGAGGGGGGGCTGTAATTGAGACAGCTACGGGTGCCTTTGTGGGACAAAAACAAAAGCAGAAGAAGGGGCAGCGATCATCTGTCAGCGTGGCGTGTTCGCCGTGATTAATGAGCGGGCGATGTGACGGACGCAGGCTGGGACACGCCGGGGAACGGGGGCGCGTGTGTGCGCGCGCATGCGCGCGCGCGTGTGTGTGTGTGTATAAAAGGCCGTGGCTGTGTGATCCGGCCGGTGTGACACCCTGTGGGTGAGGTCCAGTCCGGGCCCCGTGGGTTGGGGCCCCCTCGTGTCAGGTGGACCCCCTGGGGGTCTGGGGGGGGTCGTCTCTCAGATGGGAGGCTTGATGCTGCGGGGGGGAGGGGGGGGGGGGGGGCAGGGGAGGAGTCAGAGGGGAGGGGCTCTTTGATGAAGTCGCCACACTTATCTGCTCTGTTGGGCTCGTGTCCCTCTGAGCCTCTGTCTCCTCTTGGGGGGGGGGGGGGGGAGGGGGAGGGGGAGGCTAGAAGGATCTCCTCCAGGACGGTGGTGGTGTTCAACGGGTTTTCACCAATTCAGTTTGGGATTTTCATCGGTCCTGACCGACTGCTCACTGACTGGTTTTCTGCTTTCTCTGACTGACCAGTGCTCTGACTGAACAGTGATCAGACTAACCTGTGCTCTGTGGTGAGTCTGACCAGTGCTCTGACTGACCAGTAGTCTGACTGACTGCTGGTCTGACTGACCAGTGCTCTGACGACCAGTTC
>NC_082395.1:23188974-23253974 GCF_031168955.1 Gadus macrocephalus | reverse complement strand
AGGATGTGGTGTGAAGGGAATGCGGCCCTCGTCTTTAAGCCCGAAAGAAGTGGCTACTGGGGACGCCATTCAGAGACGCACCCTGCTAGAGGAGGACGCCTTTCAGATGCGCACAGTCTCTGAATGGTAGGACAGGACGCCATTCAGGGACGCACCGTGGCTTATGGGAATGGCATCCCCAGTAGCTGCGGTGCGTCTCTGAATGGTGTCCCAAGAAGCTGCGGATCGTCTCTGAATGGCATCCCCCTCCTCTGAATGGCGTCGACCTGGTCTGGAGTATCGCTCAGACGTGTGGAGGGCGGGGTTGGTAGATGACGCGGGGGATTGTTCCACTGGGCTTGCCGTAGGCGTTGCTGGTCTGTGGTGGTGGTATGGGGTACGACTTAATGAGGGACTGGAAAAAGTGTGGCCAGTGTTCCCCCGGACAAACACATTCCAGAGGAAAGGCTGTTTGTGTGTTTTATGAGGTCTCTGGCCTTTTATCAGGACCAATTGGGCCAAAACGTTTAAAGGCTCCAGCTCCCGGGGGTCTGGCCAGTGGCTGGCTGGAGGGGCATGTTCGCTTTATTAGCAGGGACGCATTAACGTAGGAGTAGCGCCCTCTGTCTTCATTAGAGAGAACTACAACCAGCCACTCTTAATGGGGACATATTATGAAAACAACACTTTTCCTGGGATTTGGGGTGTTGTTTTGGGTCTCTGGTGCTCCAACACGCATACAAACTTTGAAAAAAGTCTGTACATGCTTTTTTTGAGTGAGATATTCATTTCTGAGAGTACCCAGCTTACAGTTACCAAACGAGCGTGGAAGGAAGGGAGCACACTTGAATATTACGTCCCACTTCCCCACTCCCCTCCAATCAGAGTATAGCTACGATTTTGTGGACAAGCGGACGAGCAGTTCCGGCGGGGGGAACTCGGCGGCAGCTCAGCTCCGGGAGTACAATCTCTTTCTCTGCCGGACTGCTTCAGCGCCAGAAGATTCGGCAGCAGTCCGGAGGAGGAGACATGGAGGAGAAAGGGATTGTACTCCCGGAGCTGAGCTGCCAGACTGCCGGCGAGCTACGTCCGCCGTCGAAGCCGTCCGGCCGCCACCGAAGCCGTCCAGCCACCGCCAAAGCTTCGGCGGTGTACTCCGGGAGCTAATCCCTTTCCCCTCCATGTCGCGGTTCATGGACATCAGAGAGTCAAGGCCAAAGTACCTTTCCCCCAATTCTTCTCAACCATGACCGAGATAACGAGTCTTTACTTGTTGTGGAAGTACCAGAGACGTCAGACACAGTCTTTATGATTCATAATATCATCCGAGGCGCACATAGCTTTTGGCCGTGATATTAGATATAATATTATATAAATACCCAAACATATTATTATACTATATTATATTATATAGATAAAGAGCTCCAGGAGTCCGCAGACACCAACAATCCCTTCTCCTCCATGCTGTGGTTCAGTCTGACAGCTCATTGGTCAAAGGGCAGCAGATCATTTGCATTACAGACACCAGAAACAGCGCATTCTGAAGGGACTGAAACAGAGGGGAAAAGCGGCAGGGGAGATTTTTTTTCCTAAACGCTATTTCAAGCAAACAGCTTCAAAAACATGTTTTCTGGAACTCAAATACTATGTTTATTTGTTGGGAAAACACCATAATATGCCTCCTTTAAGTTATTAACTTGATCCAGCGTTTATTTTCTGCACTGATCTCAAAGTTGCATGTGCAAAAAGGTGATTTGAAATGTGTTCTGAAACTGTTTGTCAATCTGTAGTATGCGCGGGTACTGCAAGTGGTATCTAGGATTTTTTTCTTGAAAGACACATTTAAAATATTAGAAATAATCATACGGTCAATCGAAAATGAATATGGATTAATTCTGTTCAGTAATTATTGAATTAAGGCTCGTTATTGTTTCAAACATAGTGTTGCTTTGTTCATCGTTCATTGTTCCATCATGTTTTCCATTGTACTGTTTCCCCTGGTATTTAGTGTTATGTGTGTTTGCCGTATTAACGGAGCCTCCATGCAGTAATACTTGTGTGTTAAGGGTTGTCTGTTTGCTCAGCCAATGCGTGTGTATTCATCTCTTGTTTACCGTTTGCATATGGGATGGTCCGCTTAAAGTAAGTAAGTAAGTAAGACTTTATTTATATAGCACATTTCGTACAAGATTTGCAATTCAAA
This sequence comes from Gadus macrocephalus, assembly GCF_031168955.1. Classification (NCBI taxonomy): domain Eukaryota; kingdom Metazoa; phylum Chordata; class Actinopteri; order Gadiformes; family Gadidae; genus Gadus; species Gadus macrocephalus. Next base: position 23,251,792 of record NC_082395.1, on the reverse strand, counting down.
GTGCTTTACATAAAATGAATAAAAGCAAGCAGCAGGAGCAATACATAGAGTAAAAGATAAATACAAAATGATCAACATCGTATCAGAACCTGGTGTTCTGATAGGCTTACTAAAATCATGATAAAATAAATATAAAACCCTTAAAACAGTTTAAAAGAGAAATAGTAAAAATAGTGCAAGTTACAGAGAAATAAATAGTGCCAGATAAAAATTAATAAAATGCTTTGGTAAAAAGAAAGGTTTTAAGCTGCTTTTTAAAGGTGTCTAGCGTGTTTGCTTCCCTAATATTAATGGGTAATGTGTTCCATAATTTTGGGGCGTAGTTGAAAAAGGCTGCGTCACCAATCTTCTTATGACTGCTTCTGGTGACCTGTAACAGACCTGTATCTGATGATCGCAGTGTTCTAGCTGGTGTGTAGTTAGTAAGAGAGTTAGCAATGTAGCTAGGGCCTTGTCCATTTAGAGCTTTGTATGTGAGGAGGAGGACCTTAAAGTCAATTCTAAAGGTAACAGGAAGCCAGTGTAAAGTAGCTAGGACAGGACTAATGTGTTCTCTCCTTTTAGTTTTGGTTAATAGTCTAGCTGCAGAGTTTTGAATGAGCTGGAGTCTTTCAGTTGTTTTCTTGGGAAGACCAGCGAAAAGTGAATTACAGTAGTCTAGCCGGCTCGATATGAAAGCATGAATAAGCTGGCATCATTTTGGTTTATGAATGGTCGTACCTTTGCTATGTTCCTGAGGTGAAAGAAAGCTGTTTAGGTCACTTTGTTAATGTGGGAGTTGAAATTCAAATCTGAGTCCAGGATGACACCGAGATTTATCACCTCAGGTTTAATCCACCGGGTTAAACCTCCTAGATTCTTGATTTGCATCTCTCTTTTTAATTTGGGGCCGATAAGTAGGACTTCAGTTTTGTCCTCATTTAGTTTTAGAAAGTTATTGTTCATCCATTTGTTTATTGCCAATAAAAAGTTGGTAATGGAGTTTATGGCCTTCGCATCATTAGGTTCAGCGGAAATATACAGTTGGGTGTCATCCGCGTAGCTTTGAAAATCTATACTATATTCTCTGATGATGTCACTGAGTGGTAACATATAAAGAGAAAAGAGTAATGGACCTAAACAGCTCCCTTGTGCAACCCCGTAGCAGCTTTCATGTTTCTCTGACATATGGTCTCCTAGACTAACGCAAAACTTCCTTCCTCTAATATATGTTTTGATCCAGTTCAATACACTCAGAGAACCCAATAAGATTTTCAAGTCTATTGATTAGGATGTCGTGATCAATGGTATCAAATGCTGCACTAAGATCTAATAGGATAAGGATAGAAACTTTATTTGCATCAGAGTTTTGTCTGAGGTCGCTAATTATTTTGGTGAGAGCGGTTTCAGTACATCAAGACTAAAGGTCTTGATGACAATTAAGTGGTTCTCCTCAAGATTAAGGCTAACAGTCTGTTATAAACTCTAACATAATGCTCCATGGATCTGGGTCAGGGCTCCTACTCCAGAATGTTTCTGGAGTACTATTTTTTTTCAGTGCAAGGACGTACAACATACAATAAGTGCGTACATTAAGTGCCAGGACGTACAACATACAATGAGTGTGTAAGAGGGGATTTGGGATTGGGCTAGGTGAACTCTGAACGTTTATGAATTTGTATAAGCAAACATTGCATAGTGTACCTTTTAGTTGATCCTGACGTTGAGTGTGTGTGTGGGAGCGGGTCTGTGTGTCTGGTAGGTCAACATGTCTGACACAAAATGGCCCCGGGGCACGTCCGTGTACCACTGATTAATGGAGCATTCCCACGCTGCAGGGACGCTTTATGGCCCCTGCCGTTCAAAGGCGGCCGTCCACATCAATGGACTCTCTAGATAGCCGTCATTACCCAAGGCTCTTCTCTGATCTGCGCTCTGCTCTAGGGGAATCCGGTCCCCGTCTTTAAGCCTGACAGTTGCCACATTGCGTCGCTGAATGGGTAGCCTCAGTAGCCGCGGTGCGTCTGTGAATGGGGTCCTCCCCACGATTCTGCCAGAACCGTGGCAAGGCCCCCCCCCCCCACAACCTTGGATTAATCATCTTAGTTGAAGTGCTTCAACAAGTACAGAGAACCGACCGGCTGAGAAGGTTTGCCGCGGTCGTAAGCGCCGGCAACCAGAGAAACCGTTTATTTGACATGTGCGTTATCCCACCTCTCACGTCTTTACGGTTACGGTTAGTTTTGACCACCTCACTCTGTGGTCAAAGGAACCTCCATGCGGCCTCCGATGCGCAGGTTGAGCTTCAAACGTCACTCCTCCAAATCCCGGCTCCATCACGGCATTAACTTTCTCCCTGCCTCTCCCCCCTCCCCCCCCCCCCCCCCCCTCTCTCTCTCCCCTCCTCCCCCCCGCGGTCCTCCCAGAAGACCTGGCCTCCTCCATGCTGGGGGTGCGCTCCAACATGGCGATGGCGCTGGGCCAGCAGCAGGTAGCCGGCCTGGCCCGCGCGGCCACCCTGGAGCAGCTCCGGGAGAAGCTGGAGACGGGCGGCGGCGAGGGCCCGGAGAGGAAGATGGCGCGGCTGGCTGAGGAGCAGCAGCGCCTCATGCAGCAGGCCTTCCAGCACAACCTGCTGGCCATGGCCTCACAGGTGCCCATGAACCTGCGGCTGGCAGCGCCCTCAATCACCACCAGAGGTCCGTCACGTAAGGACTCACCGCAAACACACAACAACAGACCACAGCACACCCCATACACACCGCATAACTCAACAACCCACCCCAAACACACCTCACACGTAACACACCTCAAACACACCTCAACACACAACAAGAGACAACAACCCACCCTAAACACACCTCAACAGGCAACACACCTAAAACCAACCCGGTCTCACGAAAATACGTGACACTGTCACGTTATTTAATCTATTGAACGTGATCAGGGACACGTGTTTTCAAATTTTTCGTGTCAAAAAGCACAAATTTCAAACCCATGTATTTCAATTGGAAGTATTTGTCGTGTCACTAAGCACGACTTCCAAACTAAGCTTCTGTCCGGGAGCGTTCTCCCTAATGTCCCTTAAGGAGCTCCGTACAGAACATTTATTGTTAAAAATTGTCTGTGATAACTAACAATATGACAGCTTTTGGCCACCCGTTTCTACTTAAACTTGTCTGTGAACAATATGACAGCTTTAGGCCACCCGTTTCTACTTTCACCTTTGATTCTGAGAAATTGTGACAATTCACGGATATATTAAATGCAGGTGCGCTGCTCAGGCAAACCGCGAAGGAAAAAAGGGTAGCTGCTTCATCTGTTCTTTTTAGAATTGTATGTCTTGATGTTTTGATCTAGCCATATATCTATTGTCTTCTTTTTGGCTATGTGAATGGAAGTCCGCGTCGATGCCTCGCAAGTCCAGTGTCGCGAGCGGACGTGACATCTAGAAATCATACCGTATAATAATGGGTTATCATTAATATTGATGTGTAGGGGTTGATTATAACTCGTGAATAATATTGTTTATACCACAGTCTGGGGGAATACTCGTATTCTGATTGGCTGCAGGGTGTGTATTATCTCCTGATATAGGCCAACAGACACCGGCTAAGTAGTTCCAGTCAGGGTTTAGATTCTCTGCCCGAGCCCGACCCGACCCGACCCGCAGGCCGGGTCGGGCCGATATTTCCCACCACTGACTATCCTCGGGCCGGGCCTTTGATCGAGCGATTTTATTTTTATTTTATCATTGGTTTATTGGCCTAATCTGAGGAGAAATCTATGCCATAAACAGAAATATTATAGGTCTTTATTACACGGGTCTTCTCAATGCCGTGGAACGCTCCGTTCACTTGCATGGGTCCGGTTACTTGTCAACCCCTCTGCTGATCAACACTACGAATGCTGGTAACGAATAAATTGTAAAAAAGACACAGCATGTGAAGTTATTTTTTCGTTTTGGCAGTAGCCGTGTAATGAGCGGGCTAATGTATAGAACGTCGCCGGTCAATATCGAAAATAAGACCCTTCAGGGCGAAGCAAGACACCTTTGCTGCGCGTCGGGGTACTGTTCGCCCTGGTGGGGCTTATTTTCCCAGATAATGACCGGCGTTCTATGCATTATCCCTACATATATATTTAGCAGAGTAGACTAAATGTGAACAAAGTTACATGACTTTCTTTATTAATCGAATGGGAAATGCAATAGGCCTATTTTAGGACCGAATCACCGTTAAACTTGTTTCTAATAACATTCCTAGCGAGAAATATACTTTTTACTTGCATAATCTTTAGTCAGTGATTACGTCTGATCTTTAGTTTTATAGTCATTAGGAAGATTTTATCGGCTCGCTCGCATGTATCAACGACGTCAGGTTGCTAGGGACGCTGCTTTCGCTAGCTCACGTGTTTCCTGCGTTTGTGTTATTAAACCGTTACTTTATGTAGCCTAACTTTTAATGATATCATCTTGTTAGAAACACGTATATCTGAGAGCCAACCCAGTCGCCAAAAGCATACGTTGACAGTGTACGTTTTCGTGAACACTGGATTACGTCGCATTTCAACATAAAATAGCGTGTTATACACACACACACACACACACACACACACACACACACACACACACACACACACACACACACACATACACACAATGCATTTCGCTGCTAAAACAACAACAACAGATATTCCCTCAATTATTATTACTTTCAAAACGTTGGCCAAGGTGGAATATCCTTTTTATTTGGGCTGCTTCTAGGACATTTTGGGTGGATTTTGAACGGTATGTGGGCAGGACGTTTTTTGCAGGACCTGGCAACCCTGCGCTGTTGCCCGAGGTGCAGAAATGCTCCGGAACAGATCTGGATCCACTATGGCCAAAAGACTTGTATGCCCCCCCCCCCCTTAAATAAATTCTATGGCAGAATAAAGAATAAATTCATGCATTATCATTCAACTTGAACATGTGTTTTTACAATTTAGCGTGGTGGAGGGGTGACGTATGTTGGCCAACCCGGAAGTGAGCGTCGCCCTGGTTTCCCTTGACAAAAAGCCAACAGGTTTTTCCATTGGATTTTGGATTATTGCAGAAAAATTAGCATCTTTGAAGCACCTCCTCAAAAACTGAAAATAAATAAATACATAAAAATATCTGTGCTCCAAAGAACGAAATGTAAACCAATGCATTCTGAATGGGAGTGTTTCTCAGATTTTTCCATGCTACACAGAACGAAATGTAAACCCATGCAAATAAAGACTTCATGATCATAATAATTTAAATATCATTAATCTGTGTGTAGAGTGGTATTCTATTTTTTTCAACGGGGCTGCATCCAGTCACTAGACCGTCATGGTTGCTATGGTGGTTGCTATCGACCGCCCCCTCTAATCCTTACATGGTTCTAAAAACCACGCGGCAAAGGAGCTGCCGTCCATTGTGTTGTTTTTGTCGTAAACTAGGGTCCGATGGTTAAAAAATAGACAGATATTCCAAGGTATCCTTAAAAGGCAGCTTGGATGTTTTTATTTTGTGCAGTTTAGACTTCTTCTGTAACCTATTTTTTAAAGCAAAACACCAAGCTCATTGATTTAACGAGGCAGGGTTATTTGAAACAATTTATTAAATAAATATTTATGAGAGGTCATTCCTTCTCCTGAGTTTGCTTCCTATTTATGTCTAGTGTACAACCCTACTGTCCACAAGCATCACCCCCCCCCCCCCCCCCCCCTCCCCTTATGGATTTGGAGAATTGCTGCCACGTCCCAGTGGTGGAGGTATCATATATATGAAAGAGGGCATTCAATTATACTACAATGATCAATTAGGAGGCCGAAGCCCTAAAGGAAGTGATGCAATAGGTGACTGAGTCGACAACATTTACGTAAGCCTCTGGGTCTCTTATATATCAAAGGGGGTCTCAAAGGACGCATATACGCTTCAACCTGTGGCTTACAGGAAACGACTCAGCAAGTGCTCCATCTCGTTGCCCCTCACCCAGCGGCTCGCTTGCATGATTTTGGCCTGAAGTTCTTCCCAGACCTACACCATAGCCATCCAACCTGCATATCTGAGAATCAGGCCTCTCTTTAATAATGACAAAAAGTTATGAGAGAAATACACATAAACTTTTGTTGTCTCATAAGCGGCGTGGTGCCGGCTCCTTTTGACCTTTTGACCCCAGACTTCAAAAACGTGGCCACAGGCCAGCTGTGTCTACACACCTTAAGCCACAAATGTACACATCCATCCCACAAAAAATGGGGACTAGAAACTAACCTCTGTCTTATGTACATTTACTGTACTGTTGGAGGTCACGCCCCTTTTCCAGCCTTTTCGAGATCGCTAGGGATACTGAAATGTTTACACACATTTCCCGGGGCCCAGAGAACAACATATCCGAGATTTGGAGTTCTAGCCCTTAGAGAAAAAAAGTTTTCCCAAATGGACTGTCATTTGGACAAAGCCCCTCAGAAGTGTTGCCTGCAAGACCTAATGGTCCAGAATGTGGTGGAAAAACAGTTTTTGAGATAGGAAGGTCCTACCGCCCTGAAATTTGAATACCTTATTCTAGGGCCCCCGCACCGAAACTTGGCCCGGACGGACCCCGAGGGCCCTTCCTGCCCGAAACTTGGCCCAGTCGGACCCCGAGTGCAGGAAGGGGGGGCCTGGACTTTCATAATCTTCGCTCAGTGAATGTGAAGGATGTTTGGTCGGATAGTTATGACGAAGAATCATAATGTGAATCGGAATATTCAATAAATGTCTTGATATCATCTTTCGTCTCAACACTTCTGCTGCAGCCGCTTAAAGTCTCACTCCGAGAACCTTAAAATATGAATCAATCCATTAGAAGTATGAAAATATCTTCCCGGAGGCGTAACGGGGCAAACAAGGTGTCCTTGGACATCTACGTTTCGAGGCGATTGCAACAGTGCCACACATGATCATATTTGAATATGTTTCGGGGTAGTAATTAGCTGTCGATTTTGGAGGCCTTTATCAATAATGACCAGCTATAGATTTGCTTCCCGATGGAGATTTTTGACAAATTACATGTTATTTAGCATCTACACGTTAAGCTGAGTCCAATGAGATCAAGCTCGCCCTCTTGCCACACCGAGATCATGTCCTAGACCATATGTACCATGCAAAATACATGTTACCATTTGCTAGAGTGTCATGCTTGGTGTCATTGGACTCTGCTCAACGTGTAGATGCTAAATAACATGTCATTTGTCACAAATTTCTATCGGGAAGTAAATCAATAGCTGCTCATTATTGATTAAGGCCTCCAATTTCGACAGCTAATTACTACCATTAAACATGTTCGAATATGCTCATGTGTGGCACCGTTGCAATCGCGTGGAAGCGTAGATGTTGAAGGACACCTTGTTCGCCCCCTTACGCCACCGGGGGGGGGGGGGGGGGGGGGGTGATGCTTGTGGACAGTAGGGTTGTACACTAGACATAAATAGGAAGCAAACTCAGGAGAAGGAATGACCTCTCATAAATATTTATTTAATAAATTGTTTCAAATAACCCTGCCTCGTTAAATCAATGAGCTTGGTGTTTTGCTTTAAAAAATAGGTTATAGAAGAAGTCTAAACTGCAGAAAATAAAAACATCCAAGCTGCCTTTTAAGGATACCTTGGAATATCTGTCTATTTTTTAACCATCGGACCCTAGTTTACGACAAAAACAACACAATGGACGGCAGCTCCTTTGCCGCGTGGTTTTTAGAACCATGTAAGGATTAGAGGGGGGCGGTCGATAGCAACCACCATAGCAACCATGACGGTCTAGTGACTGGATGCAGCCCCGTTGAAAAAAATAGAATACCACTCTACACACAGATTAATGATATTTAAATTATTATGAACATGAAGTCTTTATTTGCATGGGTTTACATTTCGTTCTGTGTAGCATGGAAAAATCGGAGAAACACTCCCATTCAGAATGCATTGGTTTACATTTCTTTCTTTGGAGCACAGATATTTTTATTTATTTATTTATTTTCAGTTTTTGAGGAGGTGCTTCAAAGATGCTAATTTTTCTGCAATAATCCAAAATCCAATGGAAAAACCCGTTGGCTTTTTGTCAAGGGAAACCAGGGCGACGCTCACTTCCGGGTTGGCCAACACACGTCACCCCTTCACCACGCTAAATTGTAAAAACACATGTTGAAGTTGAATGATAATGCATGAATTTATTCTTTATTCTGCCATAGAATTTATTTAAGGGGGGGGGGGCATACAAGTCTTTTGGCCATAGTGGATCCAGATCTGTTCCGGAGCATTTCTGCACCTCGGGCAACAGCGCAGGGTTGCCAGGTCCTGCAAAAAACGTCCTGCCCACATACCGTTCAAAATCCACCCAAAATGTCCTAGAAGCAGCCCAAATAAAAAGGATATTCCACCTTGGCCAACGTTTTGAAAGTAACAATAATTGAGGGAATATCTGTTGTTGTTGTTTTAGCAGCGAAATACATTGTGTGTGTGTGTGTGTGTGTGTGTGTGTGTGTGTGTGTGTGTGTGTGTATAACACGCTATTTTATGTTGAAATGCGACGTAATCCAGTGTTCACGAAAACGTACACTGTCAACGTATGCTTTTGGCGACTGGGTTGGCTCTCAGATATACGTGTTTCTAACAAGATGATATCATTAAAAGTTAGGCTACATAAAGTAACGGTTTAATAACACAAACGCAGGAAACACGTGAGCTAGCGAAAGCAGCGTCCCTAGCAACCTGACGTCGTTGAAACATGCGAGCGAGCCGATAAAATCTTCCTAATAACTATAAAACTAAAGATCAGACGTAATCACTGACTAAAGATTATGCAAGTAAAAAGTATATTTCTCGCTAGGAATGTTATTAGAAACAAGTTTAACGGTGATTCGGTGCTAAAATAGGCCTATTGCATTTCCCATTCGATTAATAAAGAAAGTCATGTAACTTTGTTCACATTTAGTCTACTCTGCTAAATATATATGTAGGGATAATGCATAGAACGCCGGTCATTATCTGGGAAAATAAGCCCCACCAGGGCGAACAGTACACCGACGCGCAGCAAAGGTGTCTTGCTTCGCCCTGAAGGGTCTTATTTTCGATATTGACCGGCGACGTTCTATACATTAGCCCGCTTATTACACGGCTACTGCCAAAACAAAAAAATAACTTCACTGTGTCTTTTTTACAATTTATTCGTTACCAGCATTCGTAGTGTTGATCAGCAGAGGGGTTGACAAGTAACCGGACCCATGCAAGTGAACGGAGCGTTCCACGGCATTGAGAAGACCCGTGTAATAAAGACCTATAATATTTCTGTTTATGGCATAGATTTCTCCTCAGATTAGGCCAATAAACCAATGATAAAATAAAAATAAAATCGCTCGATCAAAGGCCCGGCCCGAGGATAGTCAGTGGTGGGAAATATCGGCCCGACCCGGCCTGCGGGTCGGGTCGGGTCGGGCTCGGGCAGAGAATCTCAACACTGACTGGAACTACTTAGCTGGTGTCTGTAGGCCTATATCAGGAGATAATATACACCCTGCAGCCAATCAGAATACGAGTATTCCCCCAGACTGTGGTATAAACAATATTATTCACGAGTTATAATCAACCCCTACACATCAATATTAATGATAACCCATTATTATACGGTATGATTTCTAGATGTCACGTCCGCTCGCGACACTGGACTTGCGAGGCATCGACGCGGACTTCCATTCACATAGCCAAAAACAAGACAATAGATCTATGGCTAGATCAAAACATCAAGACATACAATTCTAAAAAGAACAGATGAAGCAGCTACCCTTTTTTCCTTCGCGGTTTGCCTGAGCAGCGCACCTGCATTTAAAATATCCGTGAATTGTCACAATTTCTCAGAATCAAAGGTGAAAGTAGAAACGGGTGGCCTAAAGCTGTCATATTGTTCACAGACAAGTTTAAGTAGAAACGGGTGGCCAAAAGCTGTCATATTGTTAGTTATCACAGACAATTTTTAACAATAAATGTTCTGTACGGAGCTCCTTAAGGGACATTAGGGAGAACGCTCCCGGACAGAAGCTTAGTTTGGAAGTCGTGCTTAGTGACACGACAAATACTTCCAATTGAAATACATGGGTTTGAAATTTGTGCTTTTTGACACGAAAAATTTGAAAACACGTGTCCCTGATCACGTTCAATAGATTAAATAACGTGACAGTGTCACGTATTTTCGTGAGACCGGGTTGCCTAAAACACACCTCAGCACACGTCACACCTCAAACACACCTCAACACACAACAACAGACAGCAACACAACCTAAACACATCTCAACACTCAACAACACACCCCAAACACACCTCAACACGTAACACACCTCAAACACACCTCAAACACAACAACAGACAACAACACACCCTAAACACACCTGAACACACAACACACCTCAACACACAGCCAGAGACAACAACACACCCTAAACACACAAAAATACAACTACAACACACTTCAACACACAACAACAGACCTAAAACACACCTCAACATACCTCAGTGCACCATAACACGGCCCAATGCACCATAACACACCATTACACACTTCAACACACCATAACACACCCAGTGCCCCCCAACGCACCAGATCACACCTCAATGCACCCCAACACACCAGAACCCACCTTAACACCCCCTAAACCCACCTCCAAACCACCACAGCACCGCACCACGGCAACGATGCTGCACGCTGGAACCGGATGCTGGTTGACATGCAAACCAGGAGGCAAACTCACACGCGCTCGCTTGTCTCTGCAGATGAAAAGCCGCAGGACATGTCTCTGAGCATCTCGACCAACGGGAACGCCAGCATCACGGTGTCCGTGGAGGTGAACGGCACACTGTACTCAGGTTGGTACACCACTCCTAAACAACACGCAACACACTCCCTCTGGTTAACACACGAGGCTCTGAACCGCTGCAGAGGACAAGCGCTCAATCGAGCTGCTTCCAGCTAACAACACCGTTATTACTTAAGTTAATATCTAGATCAAAAGTATGTATATACGTATATGAGTTTGATCTGAGTAATGGTCTGATCGTAGCTGTTCTTAACGGGACAGCGGTGGCCACTGAGCAGTCCGTCCGTGTCTCACGTGTTTTCGCCTTTCTTCAGCGATGCTGGTCTGAAGGCTCGTTCTGCGTTACGTGAAACAGAGTTTAAGAGTCTAACGCTGCTGTCTCCTGTCTGCTTCAGGGACTCTGTTCGCCCAGAAGTCTGGGGGACCCGCGGGGCCCACCCTGTCGGCCTCTCCGGTCTCGGCCCCCGGTCCCGGGCCCAGCTCCGGCTTCGTCTTCTCTGCCCCGACGGCCCAGACACTCAGCCCGGCCTCATCCTCCTCCTCCTCCTCCAAGGGCCCTTGCTCGGCGCCGGCTGCCGGAGGGTCCCCATGACTCTGGAGGCCCTACGTACCCGTGGCCCAGGCTTCGGATCCGGGCGGAGCCCCAGCATGAATTTACAGTACATTGAGAAACCGATAGGAATCGACAAACTGTTGCACAATTACCTCATCAGCCAGTCGACCTCCTGGCCGTCCAGAACCCAGAGCCTGAGATCTGGGCTACGACGCCGCGCCCCCATGTGTACAGCATCTTACTCAGCTCACGGACACATACACACACCCATAGACACACACACATAAACACACATACACACACCCATAGACACAAACACACACACACACACACACACACACACACACACACACACACACACACACACACACACACACACACACACACACACACACACACACACACACACACACAGTACGCCTACACACATGTATTTGTACATGCTAAACACAATCAGAGTTCAGCCAAAACCGACTGACAGGTAAACTTACTGAACTTGAAACGTTTTTATTTTCAGGACATTTGTTTTGTTTGTTGCCATTTTGATGTTTTTATTTTATTTTTTTGGATTTTGTGTTTTTAGAATTATTATTTCATCTTTTTACATACCTCAAATCATGTTAACCTACAGCGGTTTTCCTCCCTCAGGGGCTGTAGTATATTTAACCTGAATCAACTTTATTTTTGTATTCTTTTTTGTTTTTACCTCGCTGCAATCAGGGGGTAGAGAGAGGCTGCCGGTGGGAACACACGTATAATCAACCCCTCCCCCCACCGCAGCCTCCTCCCCCCCGCCATGTTGGAATAGGGGACATGATGCTCGTAAAACCATGTTGAATACCTCATCCCCCCTCCACCCTCCCCTCTCCCCTCCTGTACCCGATACTGACCCCCCCGCTTCAGGACTCATCCGTTCCATCAGAGATGAATGGAATGGTTGAGTCTAGAAGGCCCCCCCTCCACCCCCATCCAACCCCAAACCCATCCAACCCCCCCCCCCCCAACCCTTCCCTGAAACAATCACACAATCTGCCTCAACTGAATCACACACCAAGTCGCCACCTGATGAGGCAGCTTCCTGTCCGAATCAGAGGAACGTCCACAGCAGGTGGAAGACACACACACACACACACACACACACACACACACACACACACACACACACACACACACACACACACACACACACACACACCCTCTCAGGTTTCTGTTTGCATCCCTGGGGAGACGGTGTGGAGCGTCTGCTCTCACCGCTACAGGAGCCAATGAGAAGCCCCGCTCACACACGACCACCCCCACCTCAGCGAAGCCGCATGACCTCGGACAGTCTATCCCCCCCCCCCCACCCCCGGAGGGGGGCTCAAGTCTCAGGGAGCACTGCGGGGGTCCCCCCGAAGGGACCCCACTTTGTCGTTTTGAAAAGAAAAGAAAAACCGAAAAAAAGAAAGAGAAAGGACGGAGATATATAATGTGAGGAGACTCATGGCTACGGAATGCACAAGTCCCGACCGACTGTTGTTCTACGATTTACCTCATCAGACTCTCTCGCCACGGCGGGAGAGAGACCGTACATACCTCAAACCTCTGAACCTCGCCGCAACGCCAATGACACTTGACCACGGGGGGAGGGGGGGGCTGCGGGGGCGGCTGAAGACCACCGCGCCCCCCCCCCCCCCCCCCCCTGGCCCAAGACCCCTGCCCGAGCTCATCCCCGCCTGAACGGACGAGACCCTATGTGACAGAGCACTGCTGTTGTTTTTATTTGGGGCGGGGGGGGGGGGGGGGGGGAGGGGGGGGGCGCGTTCCAAACTGAACAAGGATGAATTCGCTCCCTCGCTCTGGCTTCCTCTTTATCGCTCGCCATCTTGGCTCTCTCTCTTGTCTTACTTCCTTCCTTTTTTGTTTTTCTTTGCTCTGTTGTGTTTTGATCGTTTCAGCCCTCAAGAGACTCGGTTGTGATCGCCGCTACCGTGGGACGCAAAACACACACATCTGTACATGAGGGGTATCAGAGACCCGCATTCTCAATGAGAACACGGTGTGGCCACACAACATGCCGGTGACACAAGACCCACAGTCCCAGGGACAATGAGGCACAGAGTAATGCAAAACCCTCCGTTTGCAGATGTGTGTGTTTTTCCCAGACGGAGGCGGTATGCTCCTCATGTGTACAATCAGCCCGGTGGAGTGGGGTGTTACCACGAGAATGTCCTGGCCCACGTGAGCTTCCAACTAGTTATTGCACAGCTAGATACCAAAGAATATTGCTATAACCTTACACAATCTAAAGGCCTGCCGAAATCAGGTGCAGGGGAGTCCTACTTCCTGTCAGTTACAGGAAGTCTGCAGTAGAGCACGCATGTGATGACATGTGTGCTTCTCTTTATTCACTACTCCTTTTCTAGAGATTAACTGGACAAGAATTGTAGGCAGAGTTCAGTCTTATGGAATCCATCCCTTATGATAAAAGTGACTTTCTGGGTGTCTGACCCCGTCTCCTGCAGCTTCCCCTACTGGAGGCTGCGCTCATTGCTCTATTCAAACCAGTGTTTTTCAATATATTCCCCAGGGACTCCCATTTCCACTGCCCGTTCGTTCCCTCTCCGACCCAGCATTCAACTAATCAGGTGTTAGGTGATTAGTCTTATGCATTAAATTAGATGTGCTAACTCCTAACCCCAGTGCTACGGTCGAAGGGAAAACGTGACAAGGTCAGGAAATCGTCCTCAGAAGGTGACCTACTTTCTTAAACACTGCATTTGACTCCGTCTGCGGTGCGGTCTTGCTCGACGCCCTAGGGGGACAGGGCCGGGCGTCTCAAACGTCTGTCTGTATCTGGGAGGCCGGGCGCCTCAAATGTTTGTCTGTCTCTCGGGGGCCGGGCGTCTCAAACGTCTGTCTGTCTCTCGGGGGCCGGGCGTCTCAAAAGTCTGTCTGTCTGTCTCTCGGGGGCCGGGCGTCTCTAGGGACCGCTGCCGTTCCGTTGGCTTGTGGCTCCAGCGCTGTAGAAAGACCCACGGCGCTGAATGTGGGCGGCGTGATTAATTGTAAAGGAAGCCTTCGAGGCCTGCCGCCGGGCTGGGGGGCGGCCTCACAGGAGGGGACAAAGGTGCACAAGTCGCTCTGGATCCACTCTCAACCACTTCTTTACTAGCTCATGGATGTAGTTGCTGCCTTAAGAGTTCACAGCGGTTGTGATCAGGCCGCTGCATTGGGCTGTGTTCCACTGCTCTGGGCTGGGGGGGGGGGGGGGGGCGTTAGGCTGAACCCTTTTTGGGGAAGGGTTCAGTGTAACGACCACAGTCACCATTCATATTGTTGCCCTGGCAACCAAGGTTAGCTATTTATTTGTCTCTACGGATGTTTTTATAGTTGCGAGTTTAGTTTGCTCCATGATTTTATTTGGCTGTGTAACCAAAAACACGGTTTCTCTCTGCATGTGTCGGAAACCCCCTCGTTTTATTCAATCAGTTGACATGGCGAAGACTGATAGTTGAGCCTTACTGTCTCTGTGTGTGTGTGTGTGTGTGTGTATGTGTGTGTCTGTGTGAACATGGTGGAGTGGGTATTGGTTGATTGTTCCGCCTTCAGCTAATAGCGGATGTAATACCAGGAGTTATGCAGCAGGGGGCGCCTTCCACCAAACAGAAGGACAACGCGCACGTATTTTATTTATAACCTCGTTCTCATCCGTTAAGGGCTCCGAGCCGCAGGTAGGAGGCGTGTGGGTTTTACCTTCTCCTCAAAGGTCCCTCAAAGGAAATAAAACAGAAAGTCTGGCGCATATTGAAACGTTCCCCTAACCTGTCGACTTCACTGTGTGTGTGTGTGTGTGTGTGTGTGTGTGTGTGTGTGTGTGTGTGTGTGTGTGTGTGTGTGTGTGTGTGTGTGTGTGTGTGTGTGTGTGTGTTGCTGAAGACCCCCTACCTCGTAGACCGTATTACCTCAGGGCATTGGGCTGCAGTCATGTTCTGTACATCGTGAGGCCTGTAGGCCCGAGATGCTTCATCGGTAACAAGAAATGCAGTTTTTGGCTTCAGTGTGGCATTTTTTTGAAATTATTACTATAATTTTTATTTTATTATTAGTTTGTGTGTGCGTGTGTGTGTGACCACAGCCAGCATGGCCTCATCACTCAGGAAGTGGGGACATCGGACAACGTCTGCAGTTTGTGTCTTTCGGACAATTTCGAAGTTAATTCAGTTTTAAAATTGAAAAAGAAAAAAGAAAAAAAAGGAACCTGACGTGTAAATGAGAAGAGAAGGCAGGTGCATATGCAAGTGGTTATCAAATACCTCATTAATCAATTTTATGTTGTTTTTGGCTTGTACAATGCTCCGTATATTAATTAATCTGTGGGGTTTGTGCATATTTTTGTACTGTTGTTATTATTGACATGATAATAATGATATTACTGATATTATAGTTTTTCTTTGATTTAAACGTCAAACAATATTAGGGCAAAGCACATGAATGCTTGTAAAAAAACGGTTTGTGCTGGTTTATATTGAAGAGCACTTTTCCAAAGTGGTTTTTCACACATTCTGTTTTGTTCACATTAGTAATATAAAGATATGGTTCTCAGGGCTTTTAAACTTGTATGTCATGATAAAGTTTTACTTTATATCTTACTCAAATGTGTATGACTGTTTTTATTTTCACTCAACTCGCATTTCCTAGAAGCGTCCAATATCATCCCACTGCAGACACAAATAGACGCCCAAGCCTGCAGCTGGAACCTTCTCGAAGCCTAAACGACAAGAAACAGGAATTGGCTCATCTGCCGAGAAATGAAAAAGAAAAAAAGGAAAATAGTTCCCATTCGCAGTTTAGCGTAACAAACAGCACACTCATGTCAGTTCCACTCACTGCAGAATCCGATACTTCTATGAATGCTTCCAGCTTATTCCTCACACAATCACTATGACTTCTCCATTATGCCTACATGAATCATTGTACGCAGAACTCAAATCAATATTAGATATTTTCTTTCTACTTCATTTAAGAATGCTTGAACGTGATTGGCTGGGAAGAGGGCATTAAGCCGGCAGGTTACCCGCTCACTTGTCGGTTCTACTTGCTGATGACTATGCACAGCTCATCAAATAGTAGATCAATACGCTGCTTGTATTTTTTGGAATACTTGATTCTTATTTGCTGCAGGGTGTCCATTAATCCCTGATATATGGACACCTGCAAGTCAGTCAAATTGTCTGTTCAGCCTTCAAAACCAGAGCTTTGAGAGAATTGTGAAAAATGCATTAAACTGTTATCAGAAAATGCGGTTATATGCTATAGACCCTATTGTATCTGTGGTATAAAGGCTGGGACGGATTTCAAATTATAAATATGTACACTTTATGTTGAAAGTATAGACCGTCGCGATTCCCATTGAAACGAATGGCGGGGTGATTAGTCTTCAAAACGAGAGCTGATAAATTGCGAAAAATGAATTAAACTGTAATACGGCAACCCGTTTATATGCTATAGACCCTAGAGTATCTGTAGTATAAAGGCTGGGACGAATTTCGAATTATAAATATGTACAATTCATAACGTTAGCTCTCTGGCTCATAGCTCAGCGGATTAGAATACCTCCCGTTGCCAAGTCGTAGGTAAGGTCCGTCCCATTTGCTGGAGGAGTGAACAACGTTTCCGTTGCATAAGAACTTTACGGGAGGGTAATGATTGTGCCAGGCATTAGTCAAACCCTCAGGCGTTACCAGGGAAACTAAATTATGGCTTGTGAAAAACGTTATATTTGGATTGTAAAACTCATGAAAATATAAATGAATGATCTTAATTTCTTTTCTTTAGCAAGTGACCATGCTATAAGCGGGATAATGCCTTTCGAGGTGTCCAAAACATGTCTGATCGATCATAAGGGGTCTCCCATGGCAGAGTGGTCTCAGGTGAGGGACCAGAATGGTTCAAAAACCTCAATGAATAACGGAAGAAGAGGAGATGTGACCCGGCCCGGAGGAAGCCCGGGTCCCCCGTCTGGAGCCAGGCCCAGACGGAGGGCTCGATGGCGAGCGCCTGGTGGCTGGATTTGCCACGGAGCCCGGTCGGGCACAGCCCGAACAAACTACGTTGCACCCCCCCTCTCTTCATCCCACGGGCCCACCACCTGTGGGAAGAACCGTTGGGGTCGGGTGCGCAGCCACATGGGTGGCAGCGAAGGTCAGGGGTCTCGACGGACCAGACCCGGGCGGCAGAAGCTGACGTGGAACGTCACCTCGCTGTGGGGAAAGGAACCGGAGCTTGTGAGTGAGGTGGAGCGCTATCAGTTAGATCTGGTGGGGCTTACCTCCATGCACAGTCTCAGCTCTGGTACCGTACTCCTGGATAGGGGTTGGACTCTATTCTTCTCCGGAGTGAGGCGCCGGGCGGGTGTGGGGATACTCATAAATCCCCGGCTTAGCACCGCGGTGTTGGAGTTTACCCCGGTAGACGAGAGGGTCGCCTCCCTACGCCTAAGGGTTGTAGGGGGAAAACTCTGACTGTTGTTTGTGCGTATGCACCAAACAGCAGTTCAGAGTACTCAGCCTTCTTGGAGACCCTGAAGGGAGTCCTGTATGGGGCTCCAGTAGGGGACTCCGTAGTTCTGCTGGGAGACTTCAACGCCCACGTGGGCAACGATGGAGACACCTGGAGAGGCGTGCTGGGGAGGAACGGCCTCCCTGATCTAAACCCGAGCGGTCGTTTGTTATTGGACTCCTGTGCTAGTCATGGATTATCCATAACGAACACCATGTTCGAACATAAGGGTGCTCATAAGTGTACCTGGTACCAGAGTACTCTAGGCCGAAGATCAATGATCGATTTCGTGATCGTGTCATCTGATCTGAGGCCGCATGTTTTTGACACTCGGGTTAAGAGAGGGGCGGAACTGTCAACCGACCACCATCTGGTGGTGAGTTGGATCAGGGAATGGGGGAAATTTCCGGATAGACCTGGTAAGCCCAAACGAGTAGCGTGGGTGAATTGGGAACGTCTGGAGGAGGCCCCCGTCCTAGGTATCTTCAACTCACACCTCCGGCTTAGTTTTTCTGGCATTCCTGTGGAGGTTGGGGGCATTGAGCCGAGTGGCAAACCGGGGTGGTGGTTCCCCTGTTCAAAAAGGGGGACCAGAGAGTGTGTGCCAATTACAGGGGTATCACACTTCTCAGCCTCCCTGGTAAAGTCTACTCCAAGGTGCTGGAAAGGAGGGTCCGGCCGATCGTCGAACCTCAGATTGAAGAGGAACAATGCAGTTTTCGACTGCTGTCCCTCGGCAGCCAGTCAGTTTCGTTCTCAGTGGGTGTTGGTCTCCGCCAGGGCTGCGCCTTGCCACCAATCCTGTTTGTGATATACATGGACAGGATATCGAGGCGTAGTCGTGGTGGGGAGGGGTTGCAGTTCAGTGGTCTGAGGATCTCGTCACTGCTTTTTGCAGATGTGGTCCTCATTGGATCATCGGCCTGTGACCTTCAGCACTCACTGGATCGGGCTGGCGGCCGAGTGTGAAGCGGCTGGGATGAGGATCAGCACCGCTAAATCTGAGGCCATGACTCTTAGCAGGAAACCGGTGGATTGCTTACTCCGGGTAGGAAATTAGTCCTTAGCCCAAGTAAAGGAATTCAAGTACCCTTGTACCCTTGTTCGCGAGTGGGGGTACAATGGAGCATGAGATTAGCCAGAGAATCGGAGCAGCGGGGGCGATATTGCGTTCGCTTTACTGCACCGTTGTTACGAAAAAAGAGCTGAGCCGCAAGGCAAAGCTCTCGATCTACCGGTCGATCTTCGTTCCTATCCTCACCTATGGTCATGAGGGTTGGGCGATGACCGAAAGGACGAGATCGCGGGTACAAGCGGCCGAGATGAGTTTTCTCAGAAGGGTGGCTGGCGTCTCCCTTAAGGATAGGGTGAGAAGCTCAGCCATCCGTGAGGAACTCGGAAAAGAGCCGCTGCTCCTCCTACTTAGAAAGGAGTCAGCTGAGGTGGTTCGGGCATCTGGTAAGGATGCCCACTGGGCGTCTCCCTTGGGAGGTGTTTCAGGCACGTCCAGTGGGGAGGAGACCTCGGGGAAGACCCAGGACTAGGTGGAGAGATTATATCTCCACACTGGCCTGGGAACGCCTCGGGATCCCCCCGTCAGAGCTGGTCAATGTGGCCCGGGAAAGGGAAGTCTGGGGCCCCCTGCTTGAGCTGCTCCCCCCGCGACCCGACCCCGGATAAGCGGATGAAGATGCGAGATGAGATAATTAATAAAGTATTTGAATTGTTTTATGTTGGCAAGCAAGAAGTCGAATAAATGGGATAATCACCTCAAGGCAGGGCAATAAACAGTTTGATATGACCGGCTCTCAGCTGGGCATTTCAAACTGTTTATTGCCCTGCCTAGAGGTGATTATCCCTTACATATTATATGCAGTAGCGGAGCTCGAACTTTTTCAGTGGGATGGCCAGGGTGAGACCAGATATTATTTTGGGGTGGTGTAACCGCGTCTCCCTGATGCTTGACCTGATGGTCAAGCATCAGGGAGACGGAGGCAAAACTGTTGAATTTTCTTTATTTTATTTTCCTTTAGAAAATAAATCGAAACATTGCCATCAGGATTTAATGTACACATACAGCATCAGATCAAAAGCATAGGCTTCTCTGATGATTACTTCAGTAATAGAAAATGCATACAAAAAATTTAGTGCAGTTACAGCACTTTATTAGAACCTATTTACATTATGGAGCCACATACCTTTAGAAAATAAATCAAAACATTGCCATCAGGATTTGATGTACACGTACAGCATCTGCACAAGCAAAATATAAAGAATGCATTGCGTTACATACAGGCAACATACCACGTCAATATCCCATTATACACTATCAGCGCCTGCTAGCCAGCGAGGCACGCCAGACAGAATGTCTGGTCATGGAACAATAGCTAATTAACGTTCGGGGGTACTCGCTTAATATTTGCTGTTGTCTCAAACATATACAGAAGTTAAACTGAGGTTCAACATACACGCATGGTAGAAGGAGAGTAATATTACTTTCAATGCATGTTTAACTAAAAAGTTCAATCCATTCATGATAGATCAAACAGTACTTTAAAAGCATGGACGTGGCTAGCGGAGTTTACGGCTAGTCACGTTAGCCTTAGCATGTAGAAACCCAAGGTCATAAGAAAAGTATTAATAAACTTTCTGTAGAACATGCAAACTGCAGTACGATCGTAACAGTGCATGGAAAATAATATAACACATCGAAGTTATCAACTTAAACATGAATTTACTTTAAGAAAACTGATATACTGGGTACAGTGCTTTGTATAGTGAACCTACCAGAGCAAAAGCATAGGCTTCTCTGCAGGGACGTCCCTAGGAATTCAGGGCCCCCTGACAGAATTCAGTTATGGAGCCCCCCCCCCCCAACCCCCCAAAATATATATATATATTTAATATATATAGCCTACATTTTTAATGTTATATATTCATTCACATTTTATAGTCAGTAAATATTGGGTAATACTGGGTAGGGGTGGGAATCGAGAACCGGTTCCTACTCAGAACCGGTTCCAACTAACCCATTACATTGTAATCGTACGCCTCCAACGTTATCGATTCTTCTTAAAGATTCCGCACCACGTTTTCCGGTTTACTCGAAAAAAAATCGGGACGACCCTGCGCGCGCCAACAACCTTCAAACAACGAGTTAGCATCATGGAGAGGAGGAAGCGATCGCAAGTCTGGCTCCATTTCACCAAACCAGAGGTGTAGCCATGGTTTCAACATTGGGGGGGACAAATGCCTGGGGGTGGGGTCCGGCCCCCCCAGGCAAAGATTTTGAACATGCATTAATCTGGTGCACTCTGAGAGCAAAATCTCAATACCTAGCACCTAATTTTGAAGACCTTTCTAGGGATGGATGTTTAAAACACTTTAATACTGGATGTGACCAAGCAGTCTGGGAGTGTGGAAGACTTGAAATTGGGAAAAGGTTGACACACAAATACTTCAGAGCTCTGTTTTCCTTTACTTTTTTAATTAAATATAAAATTTTGTGCTCCTCAATATTTCAACCAATCCAGTCAGTTCCTTTTTTCCCACATTCAATTCATTGATGTTTTGTCTTTTTTACAAAACACACACAAACAAACACCTGCACCACCACAACAAGGACACAAATCCAGCCAGTACTTCCATTACATTTTTTATTGCATAACCATCACATTTGCCAATGTTGAGTAAAACCCACCCAGGTGCATCTATCTCATGGACCTAAATAGAAGTCACCCCAAAACTTTTGTTATCCCTCAGAAAACATAAGATTTTCAGATATTTTCAACCACTTGTTTAATAAGTAGGCCTACATAGATGAGTTTCATGAGAGAGCGCACTGAGCTAATCTCATGGTGAAACCATTAGCCGTAATGAATGATGCACTGTTAAAGAATTGGACATGTCAAGGACATAACCTAAATGTTTTCTGATTATGGATTAATCTATGAATACATACATTATGCAATGTTTTGTAACTTTGAATGACACTTGACTTAATAATTATTAGATTGCTATATTAGCAAGTGCAACGCTGCTGTGTAAAATGTGTGTCAACTGAAGGAGGCGAGAAAAAAAAAAGAGATGAAGATGATGAAGACAGCGGTTTTAGTATCGATACTGTTGCACATAAGTATCTAATCCGTTATTTTATTTTTTTCAAAAAATTTCAAACTTTCTGTCTCTCCCGCTGGCTCACTAGCTCTACTCTGAACGCAACAGAGGAAACATAGAAGGAATAATATCACAGATATCAGCAAACTATTTACCAGCAGACTACTGAAACACACTCCATGCATTTAGATCTAATGGGGAACATTTCGGAACATTGAGACGTTGGCATAATGAGGCGTTGGAATTACGGAATGGGGCCGGGGCCAACGTCATCTAGCTGTCTTATTACATAGGTAACACATAGCTAATGATGCTGCTCGCTAGAGAAGCGACAAAAACCCACGAAATTTGAGAGACACTATCAAAAGCTTCATAACTTACCTGTGTTTTCGATCGTAACATGCCACTATTTTGCTGTTGTTGATGTTTTTGATTCCGTGGTCATGTAAAAAAGACAGTTGATGACCAATGCAATCGAGTGACACAAGTCACCGTCACCGAGCCGCACGTGCGGGGACGAATCAAATCATGGATCTATCCCATTGGCTAGCTAGCCCGAACAGCCATATTCTCATTGGCTGTAAGAGCTGTAGATAGAATCGGATTGAGTTATTTAGGGTGTGCGGCGCGCACTGTGTGCAGAGATGCGTTCAGGGAACGGAGTGTACTTCAGGGAAAACCTAAGTGTTCTACCCATAGAAATATTGAATTGCTATATCCCTATTCCCAGCGATTTATTGGGGGGGACATTTGGGCATATCTGAACATTGGGGGGGACTTGTACCCCCCAATGTATATGGCCGCTACGCCTATGTAGTGCAGTCACCTTTTAAGGCCAATTGTTATTGTGTGTATTTATTGTATTGAGCTCCTGGATGGCTTTATTGATCCCCATTGGGACCAATACAGTATCTATCTATCTATCCATCTAGCCTTAACATAGCCACACATTTACATTTATGCAGCCAGTAGTTATCCATTTTAATTGAGCAAGCTCTTTTACATTTTATTGAGTTTTTTTTATTTCAACAGAACAAATAACTGTTGCCAGACAGAGGGGGGCTTCCCTTCTTCTCCTGCGCTGTAGGCGGGCAAGGAGAAGACGAAGGGTTTGGGTGCACCCCATCAATGATCAGAGACAAGAACAGGGGGTATGCCACAATCTGGTCCAGGAGCTCCGTGCAGATCCTGAGAGGCATGCCAATATTTCAATTCGCCACCAAGTGTGCAATGGCAGAACCATATGGTGCAGCCTATATGATGACCTATAATCATCATAATAATAATAGTTATTATCCCTCTCTGGTATACTCTTTTGCATATATATATATATACTTTTTTTTTATCCCTCTGGATAAATACAGTGATGTTATTGCTGTGCTGGATTCAGTAGCCAGTGTATTTTATTTGAGTGCTCGAGACACTTAATGTTATTTTTCCTTAAATCCAGAGAGACAGTTAATACATGATCTGATACCAGAGAGACAGTTAATACATGACAATGCATTTTTTTAGCTTTGCCTGTGTTTCCTTTTACTTATCTATTTTATTGTATGAGAATGTTTCTATGTGAAGCACTTTGAGTCTGCTTCATGTATTAAAAGTGCTATATGAATGAAGTTGCCTTGCCTTAAAGCACCCAGTGCAACTTTATGTAAACATTCAATGAAAAATAAACATTCAATTTCTAGTCTTTTTTACACGTAGTAAGTTTCAATTACTCCATACCATTACATATCGACATTCAAGGAGCAAAGATGAGACGTTGTTGTGTGGTGAGAACTGATAGAAAATCGTAAACAACAACAATCGCCGGTGGGGAGAAGCCATTTTTCCATTGACTGGAAGCCTGCTTTATTTATTGTAGGTTACAAAAAATAAAGAAAATGGCGGCATTGTTGTTGTTATCGATTTTCTATCAGTTCTCACCACACAACGACGTTTCATCTTTGCTGCTTGAATGTCGGTATGCAATGGTATGGAGTTATTGAAACTTACTACGTGTAAAAAAAGACTAGAAATTGAATGTTTATTTTTAAGCCTCGAAAGTTGCACTGGGTGCCTTTAAAGGCACCCCTTTAAAGGCACCCATTTTTCATTGAATGTTTACATAAAGTTGCACTGGGTGCCTTTAAATAAAAAAATATAGATTACAAGTAATCTGGTTTCTACCTAGGCCTACATGGTGTGATTATATCTATATGTGACTTGATTTCGTCTATTTCCCATTATGGTTAATGGTTTGGGTACTTAGTCCACCATTGTTGATTTCTCACCTGAAGATCCAATCTCCAGAGCTATGGCTCGCCAGGCAATGACCTTTTTGGAGTTGTCTTTGTAATGACGGGAACTTTGGTCATACAATTCGACATATTTTTCCACCTCGACGACCAGTCTCCCATCGTCCATTCTCGTAATTGTTTATCACAAACGAAAGAGGGCGACTTCCAGTGGTGAGGGGTAGATATGGAGGTGCCTACGGGACCCGGGATGTACAAACCAGCTTTTACAAAGCGCCTTTTCAGGGGCGGCGACGCTCGGGAATAGAACATTGTCTCGAAGAGTAGTTGGGCGGCGCGGAATGCCACCAGATTGTGGCATACCCCCTGTTCTTGTCTCTGTTCATTGATGGGTGTGTGTGGAGGCCTGAAAGGCCTCCACACACCGGCGCCGCAGCGTCGCGTCAAAAAGTCTGCCCCCATTATTCCGGGTGTACTAGCCCACACCGGCGCCGACTAGACGCGCGGCAGCGTTCCGCGCCGCGCGGCCACACCAACCGCGTTGCTCGCGGTAGGGGCGTTGAAAATCTGCATTTTTGCATAGGGAACCATTGGTCTAGGCGCGGTACACGCGGTGAAGCGGTGAAGCGTTGCGTTGGGGGCTTTAAGGCGGCTGCATGCTTCAGCGTTGGTGTTACGTTGTTGCGCAAAATTTACTCAAAGCAATTCATGCTCCCTTTTAGGTTGCGCGTGTTGCGCGTGTTGCCAAGCAATTTACCGCCAGAACAGTAGGTGGAGTAATATGTGGAGTAAAGTTTTTCGTTGAAGACGACCTCGAGAATGACGTCTTTGTCTGTGGGAGTCGTTGGTTTGTTTATGTGCCAAAGTTTGATGATCTCCTTTCGCGAGTCATCCGATATCTTCCCGACTCTCACCAAAACCGGCCCTTGTCAGGGAGCAGCTGGCAGATTATTTTTTGTCAGATGCTGGCGTGTTTCCCCACCAGTAGGCCTACAATGTGCTACGATTGGGTATGCGGACTGACCAATAAATATATATACATTGGTCACTTGGAAGCATGACTTTTGATTCATTAGTTATCATGTTACACAAGTTACCTAATTTGGTTTACGTCAAACTCATTAATTCATATCCATATAAAATGTTTATACAACAGCTACTGCCTTGACAGATGAATGAATTATTTAAGTGTAGGCCTATAGCCAAAGGCTTTAAGCTATAGCGCATAATGTCCACATAAATTATATGGTAGGCAGCATTATTAGAGAAAAGGGGTTTATTTATCAAATACAGAAAATAGTCCCACCACGCACACATTTTTCATTCACTACACACTCACGCTTTCAAATTTCATTCACTCAAAGAGGCTACTGAACTTATGTTTCACACAGAACATGAACACTTATGTTTCACATAGAACGTGAACACAAAACATTACGTAATTAATTCAAATAGGCTAACACTAAAACAAATAAGGCCAGTAGGCCTAATAGAACGAATATCGGGTGACAAGATCATTAAAATGGCTCACAATCCCGCATCAGCTGTTTGATGTCGCGCATCAAAATAGCACTTTGCCCCTGTGGAAGGGTTCGCATAAAGGGTTCGCATAATTATGTGCCAGATCGTGTGGTAGGTGGCGGTATGAAAACAGGAAATGTGATACTCCAGACAGGAAGTAGTAACCAGACGAGCAGACCAATCACAGCCTTGCAGGCTGCGCGGCTCGCGTAAAAGCTTACGTAAAAAATGACGCAAGTCTAGAAAAATCGCCCGACGCACGCAAGACGTGAGAAGTCGCGCAAGGGGTGCGCAAGGGCCTCTTGCGCTTGCGCTTACGCTTACGTAACTGAGCATAAATCGGCCTTTAAGGCGGCTGCATGCTTCAGCGTTGGTGTTACGTTGTTGCGCAAAATTTACTCAAAGCAATTCATGCTCCCTTTTAGGTTGCGCGTGTTGCCAAGCAATTCACCGCCAGAACAGTAGGTGGAGTAATATGTGGAGGAAAGTTTTTCGTTGAAGACGACCTCGAGAATGACGTCTTTGTCTGTGGGAGTCGTTGGTTTGTTTATGTGCCAGATCGTGTTCTCCCCATACACAGTGAATGATGGCAACAGACAGAGGAACAGGGTGTGGCAACCCGTCTCTGGCACAGCGCCCCTGGAGGCCAAGGGGGCAGGTTGTGGAGGCGGTGTACCACCGATTTCCGATAGATGGCGCCAGTAAGAACATCGGTGCCAATCATTGAGATGCGGAGCACCTGAGGAGCAGGTGGGAAGCATGCTTTAAAAAGCATGCTTCCACACTCATTCAGGGCTCTCCTGGTTCGCGTGTGCGGAGAGACCAGTCTCGTGGGTGATGTGATTCCACCCGGAGGAAAAAGATTCCTCCAAAGCTGAGTTTTTTGGTTTGCTTTGTTATAGATATAATTTACTATTGAATAAAAGTGCCATTTTGGCTGTAAGTAAGCTCCAGTTGGTGTGCTTATTGGAAGGAGGCGGGTCACTCACCAAGCCGGGTTGCCACATATGGTGGAGCATGCAGGCAGCTCGACCAATCTACGGACCATCTTTTAAGTAAACGCCGACTTCCAATGGAGGCAGCTCGACCAAGTTACAATTTTTCCTCTTCAATGGATGAACGAACCCCGATGCAGAGCCCCAACAGAGCTGCAGCTGCCACCCAGAGAGAAACTGAACTCCAACTCCTCCGAGAGGCGGTCCAACGGCTCGAGTAGGGGCCCACGTTCAACAAGCAGATCCAGGAAAGGCCCGAGGAGAAGTGCACCCTGATCAGGGAGATCCAGGACCTCAAGGACATGCTGGAGGTTAAGGAGCGGAGGGTCAATGACCTACAGAACGGGATGGAGAACCTGCAGGAACAGCTTCGGGACAAGGAGAAGCAGATGGGCAGCCTGAAAGGGAAGGTCAAGTCGCTGCAGGCGGACACCTCCAACAAAGACAGCGCCCTCACCAGGTTGGTGGAATCCGTCGCTGAGAAGGAGCATATCATCCGGCGGCTGAATGAACAAAGGTTCCCGGATGACCAGGAGAAAGGTGAGGAGCTGGTGGCCAGCAGGACTATGCTGGAGAAGATGAAGGTGGAGCACAAGATGGCCCTGGAGGAGACTGCCGAAAGACACGAGGCCCAAAGCATGGACTGGTCCCGGGAGAGGGAGGCACTGAAGGCCCAGCTGTCGGGTTTGATGAAGGAGCTGGAAGAGAATCGGCAGGTCGCCCAACAGCTGAGCTTCAACGTCGGTCCCCAGCCCCAGCCAATTGAGACTCGTCCGGACAGACGGGGAACAGCGCCACCTGGACGGGCAGCCCAGCCGAGGCGACGCGTCCGAGAGGTGGAGAGGCGGGATCGCATCCGTCAGTTCCAAGAGAGGGAGGAACGGGAGCACCTGATCCGCAAGAGGAACTGGCTAGAGGTGGAGAAGCGGCGTCTGGACGCCGCCTGCATGGAGATGCAGTTCCTGGAGCGTGAGCGGCAGAGCATCCGGTTTGAGCGCCGGCGTGAGCGGTACGGGATCCAGCAGGAGCGGGTCAAGCTGCGCCGGCAGCAGGAGCAGCTACGCTTCGGGCAGGACTACCGCTCCGGCAAGAGGTCCTACAGGTTCCAGGGGGGACACTGGCTGGGGCGGACCAACGCCAACACCCTATCCAGCCTCGACGCGGGTTGCTGGTCAGTCAGAGGTGCCCCGGGCCTTCATCAAAGGGTGGAGGAGTGTGGCAACCCGTCTCTGGCACAGCGCCCCTGGAGGCCAAGGGGGCAGGTTGTGGAGGCGGTGTACCACCGATTTCCGATAGATGGCGCCAGTAAGAACATCGGTGCCAATCATTGAGATGCGGAGCACCTGAGGAGCAGGTGGGAAGCATGCTTTAAAAAGCATGCTTCCACACTCATTCAGGGCTCTCCTGGTTCGCGTGTGCGGAGAGACCAGTCTCGTGGGTGATGTGATTCCACCCGGAGGAAAAAGACTGTTGATTCCTCCAAAGCTGAGTTTTTTGGTTTGCTTTGTTATATATATAATTTACTATTGAATAAAAGTGCCATTTTGGCTGTAAGTAAGCTCCAGTTGGTGTGCTTATTGGAAGGAGGCGGGTCACTCACCAAGCCGGGTTGCCACAAGGGGTGATGAAGTTGTTGATCATTGGGGTTGTATAAATGTGCATATCTCTCTACATTTTAAAACGACATAATGTGTTGGCAGCAAAGTTAACTTCACTTCACGTTAATGCTTTTGTATATGAGCCTGCCGGGTTCCATTCTATCAAACCACCCACCCTCCTTCCTCCTACGGCAGCGTTTCTCAAATTGAACCATGAAAAGGAGATTTTCCTGGTATTGGTCGAAGACTACCTAAGTGAAGCCTATATGGTGTATTTGTGTGTGGGCGTCGTCGTCGGCTGTATATAAACCGCCTCCCAGTCATGTTCTACACATTCAGTGAACTATGGCAGAGCGGTCAATCCTCAAGCGGTCAAAACAGGAAATGTGATACTCCAGACAGGAAGTAGTAACCAGACCAGCAGACCAATCACAGCCTTGCAGGCTGCGCGGCTCGTGTAAAAGCTTACGTAAAAAATGACGCAAGTCTAGAAAAATCGCCCGACGCACGCAAGACGTGAGAAGTCGTGCAAGGGGTGCGCAAGGGTGCGCAATGGCCTCTTGCGCTTGCGCTTACGCTTACGTAACTGAGCATAAATCGGCCTTTAGGCGCGGAAGTTGCACGTAATTACGCACGTAAACGCAGTACCGCGCCCACCGCACCAACGCCCGGAGTTCAGAAAATTGAACTTTCACCGCTTCAACGCGTGACGCTAAGCCACGGTAGCCAATCAGCGTGGAGCTTGACCCGACGTCACTGGCAGAGAGTAGTGAGCTTGCACAGAAGCATACGGCCGACATCTTTCTTTATTCTGGGTGGAAATAGTGACATAGTTACGCCATTACATGCGTTTATGGAAACATTTCTAGCGAGAAATGTGCATTTTACTTTCAGAATGTTCGCCCGGTGAATGTGAAGGATGTTTGGTTTGATAGTTATGACGAAGAGGGAACGCTCCGTTCACTTGCATGGACAGAGTCTCTGGTTGCTTAGCAACCTCAACGTCTTGGCGGACTATTTCTCTGCTGATCAACACTACGAATGCTGGAAACACACCAGACACACCATGTGAAGTTATTTAACACGATTAGTGTTATTTATATCCGAGATTATTTAATCTAACCCGATCTAAACTCTATCATGCACCCAAACGCGGCGTTTGGGTTTCCTACCTCGGACTCCAGCGCAGCCACGGCCGACATCTTTCTTTATTCTGGGTGGAAATAGTTACATAGTTACGCCATTAAATGCGTTTATGGAAACATTTTTAGCGAGAAATGTGCATTTTAATTTCATAATTTTTGCTCAGTGAATGTGAAGGATGTTTGGTTTGATAGTAGCATACAGTGCAAAGTAAAACCGGAGATGGGATTCTGGAAATTTTTGTTAAAGGAACAATCACAGCCCTTGTCGTCTCCGTTGCGTCGATGGATATTGGATGCGCACGTAAGCTACGGAGAGTTCTCTCCGTGTCTACGTACAGCACAAAAGCGAGGTACGTACCGAACCGTGACTTTTGTGTACCGTTACACCAGGTTACACCCCTATTGGGTATGGGTTGATTGTTCCTCCTTCAGTTGATAGCGGATGTAATACCAGAAGTTATGCAGCAGGGGGCGCCTTCCACCAAACAGAAGGACAATGCGGTGTTCCCAACACAGGATGTTATACAGTAGTTCAGGTTCCCCAATGTGATTGGTTGGTATTAGGTGGAAGGCATCTATTGGTTGTTCGTGTAGCTATATTGGGCAGAATCGCCACCAGGGGGGTATCTTTGTACACGTGCTATTTAGCTGGTTGTTAGCGTCGATTTCAATAAAGTATTGGATTGAGTCATAAGTCTGCCGTGTGCGCTTCAAGTTCTGCTTAAATAGCTTATAGCTATACAGTATTTGAAACACAACAGACAACTCGCACGTAAGCTCTTTTATTTATAACCTCGTTCTTATCCGTTATCCGAGCCACAGGTAGTAGGCGTGTGGGTTTTACCTTGGGGGTGTGTTGCTGAAGACCCCCTACCTCGTAGACTGTATTACCTCAGGGCATTTGGCTGCAGTCATTTTCTGTACATCGTGAGGCCTGTAGGCCCGGGATGCTGCATCGGTAACAAGAAATGTTACCGATGCAAGAAATAAAAAAGGACAAAGCACGTGAATACTTGTTTTATTTTCTTGTATTTCCTAGAAGCGTCTGATATCATCCCACTGCAGACACAAATGGACGCCCAAACATGCAGCTGGAACCTTCTCATGTGAATAACAAACAGGAATTGGCTCATCTGCCGAGAAATGAAAACACACAAATAAGAAACTAGTTCCGTTTAGCATAACAAACAGCATGTCATGCCAGTTCCATTCATTGGTATCAGAATCCGATACTTCTGTGAATGCCTCCAGCTTCTTATGACTTCTTCCATACCTTCACTATGACTTCTCCATTACATTAGTCATTGTACGCAGAACTCGAATCAATAATATATTTTTATATTATATATGCAGTGGCTGAGATGGGTCAGGGTGAGACCAGAGATTATTTTGGGGTGTCACATAAATCTAAAGCTGATATAAGGCATCTTGAAATGGAGGGAATATTTAAGGCATGTAGGCCTACACGCTGTAACTCTACATCCTAATATTAATTCAGACAGTGGTGTAATTGTCAAATACACTATCTTGCAGTTACTTATGAGTTGATATTTATATATATACAAAAACATCATCAAGAAGAATTTCATTTCTGACTCATTTTAACTCACATTTCTAAAGGAGTGTATTGATTTAACTCAGATTCTAAAGTAAAATCTGCACGTTAGTCTCAGCTTTTCAGGTCTGTTTCAAAAAACCCACCAACTCGATCTTTTGATCTAACGCTGTAAAAGTGAAAAGCGACAATTCAGATTCAGATTCAGAAGATTCAGAAGACTTTATTTGCCATGACATGTAAACACGTTTGGAATTTGTTTTGGTACAGTGGAGTTTACAACAGGACAGACAAGAAAGGACAAGACATTGCAAATGTAAATAAATAATATAATAAATGTAGAGTGCCAAAGTGCAGAGAGCTCACGTGATTGGGTACAACAGACCATTAGATCACTGGATCACTGAGTGGGGAGACTGGTCAGGGGGGGGGGGCAGTGCATTTAGGAGTCGGATGGCCGTGGGGAAGAAGCTGTGCGAATGTCTAGTTTTTAGAGTCTTTAGTGACCGCAACCTCCTGCCTGAAGGGAGCGGAGCGAAGAGACCGTGGCCTGGGTGTGCTGGGTCCGCCATTATCTTCCTGGCCCTCCCCAGAGCCCTGCTGTTAAACAGGGCCCCAAGGGGGGGCAAGGGGCATCCAATCACCCTCTCCGCCGAGCGTATCACCCGCTGCAGCTTGGCCTTGTCCTTGGCCGCTGCAGCGGGGAACCAGGTGATGATGGCGGAGGTGACGATGGACTCGATGATGGTCGTATAGAAATTCACCAGCATGGATGTTGGCAGCTTGAATTTCCTGAGCTGCCTCAGGAAAAACAGCCGTTTCTGGGCTTTTTTCGTGAGGGCATCGATGTTTGGCCCCCACTTCAGGTCCCGAGAGAGCGTCACCCCGAGGAATCTGCAAGACTCCACGGTGACGACTGGAGTGCCCCCCAGTATGATTGGTGGGGTGGGGGTCGGGTTTCTCCTGAAGTCCACTATCAACTCCACTGTTTTAAGCGCATTTAGCTCCAAGTTGTTATTGTTGCTCCAAGAAACCACCAAGTCGATCTGGCTCCTGTAGGCAGCTTCATCCCCTCTGGAGATAAGCCCTACCAGTGTGGTGTCGTCCGCGAATTTAAGGAGCTTGACCGACTGGTGGCTGGAGGTGCAACAGTTGGTGTACAGGGAAAACAGAAGGGGAGACAGGACGCAGCCCTGCGGGGAACCGGTGCTGATCGACCTCGGCTCAGAGGTGTACTTCCCGAGCTTCACCCGCTGAGTCCTGTTGGACAAGAAATCTGTAATCCACCTGCAGGTGTAGTCAGGCACCTGCAGCGCAGAGAGCCCACTCTCCAGAATAGGTGGCAAGATGGTGTTGAACGCCGAGCTGAAGTCCAGGAATAGGATTCTGGCGTAGGTCCCTGCAGTGTCCAGATGTTCCAGGACGTAGTGTAGAGCCATGTTGACCGCGTCTTCCACGGACCTGTTGGCCCTATACGCAAACTGCAGGGGGTCTAGGAGAGGGCCTGTGATGGACTTCAGGTGGGCAAGGACGAGGCGTTCAAAGACCTTCATGACCACAGAGGTCAGGGCAACGGGTCTGTAATCGTTTAGGCCTGTGATCCTCGGCTTTTTGGGGATGGGAATAATGATGGAGGCCTTGAAGCAGGCTGGTACCTGACAGTGCTCCAGGGAGGAGTTGAAGATGTCACTGAACACCGGGGCCAGCTGGTCAGCACAAAACTTCAGGATGGAGGGTGAGACAGCGTCCGGTCCGGCCGCCTTCCGGGGGTTCTGCCTCTTGAACAGGTGATTCACCTCCCTCACAGAGACGGAGAGGTGTGGGCGGGCAGAAGGGGTAGGGCACGGGGGTGGAGAGGGGGGGGGGGGGGGGGGGGGGAGGGGGAAAGGATGGGGAAAGGGAAAGGGAGAGGGAGCGAGGGGGGGCAGGAGCAGAGGGGGCAGACTGTTGCTCGAATCGGCAGTAAAACTTATTCAGCTCGTTAGCAAGGAGAATGTTATCCGTGGTCCGAGGGGGTTTTGGCTTATAGTTGGTAATTTGTTTTAGACCCTTCCAGACAGAGGCGGCGTTACCATCTGAGAATTGATATTGCAGTTTCTCAGAGTAGTGATGTTTTGCCCTCCTGACAGCTGCCTCAAACTTATACCTGGCGTCTCTAAACCTGCTCTTATCTCCCCTCCGCCAGGCATGAATCTATGGAATGTTAATGTATTTTGTATATATTAGAGGCAGGGACAATGCTGTGCATTTATCAGAAAATCAATTACACAATTGCCAAAACCATTATTTTTTTTTACTTTTAAATCCCTGCCTCTAATATATACAAAATACATTAACATTCCATAGATTCATCTTACAACAGCCGTATTCTGCGGTTATTGTGGTTTGTAGCAAAGCGATTCCCAAATCATCAAAATCTAGGACTTTTGCTTGTTTTGACTCTACACTTAAAACTCCTAGATTGCTGGGTCGAACATCCACATGGGCGAAAACAATATTTTCTCTCCGTTTTCCTTTGATGCGTTTCAGGAATATCTAGGTTAAGACGGATTCAAAAGAATACAAATATGAAATGTAACTAATTTCTCTAACAATAAATTAGGAAAAATGCTAATATGACTAGGGTGGCCAATGGGGTGGCCGGGATTCACTCTAGGGTGGCCCCGGCCACCCCTGGCCACCCCCTAGACCCCTCACTCTACGTGTACAGATATATGTACAGGTGTCATACGTAACAGTTCAAGATGCTTAACCCGGACGCAGAATGATTGAAATGAAGCCTTCAAAAATAAAAATATATAATAATAAATAAAGATCTACTTAACTGCAAGGGTTAATATAGAAGCCAAACTGCAAGGGCTAATATAGTCTAACATTACACAAACATACTAAATAAATGTAACATTCCTCCTTATTACTGACCCCTTTGGCCCGTGAGTGAATTGCAACCTGCTCAATTCGGAATTAAGAGCACAGAAGGAGCCAATGAGAATGGCGTAAATTGATATGATAATCAGCAATTCAATCTACATAAATAAATAAATGTGCAAATTGCAAAAAGAAAGGAGATCTTTTACATTATATTACAACATGTGCATATAATGGCAGTTTAAGGAGATTTATACTTTAAACTAGTTTCCCCTTAAGAAGATAACAGTCGGGAACAAAAGGCCTTATCCAGTTTTACGAAAATGACTCTATTCTCTAATACTTAATCTTAAGGTGTTCTGCTGCCTTCTCTGTGAGCTGTACTTAACCTCCGTAAACTAATGTTGGCGTGACAGTCTTGTTTTAAAGGTGACATATTTTAGGAGAGACAAAGCATTTCATAAATCGATTATCCAAGGGCAGCCCATACAGTCTTTCCATGAGTATAAGTATCTGGGGGTGGTTTTAGAAAAGTTGAAGTGGGAGCAGTACACGGAACTCAGCAAAAAAGGCCAGCAAAGGCTTTACTTTTTAAAAAAGCTGATCTCATTTGATGTAGACTGCAAAATGGCTAAGATGTTCTACACTGCTTATGTTTTATTTGAAAGGGACAAGGAACACTGTTGGGTACTAATTTGAATAGTCTGGAACACAACTACAGAGAGAGAGTTCAGAGTAAAGCAGCAAATGCAAATTTTAGCAAATTCAAAACACACACTTTGCACTACCTTTGAATTATTACCCACAGGTAGCAGGTTTCGATACCCAGCCCTCTCCAAAAATAGGACAAACCAGTCATTCAATCCAAAATCCATCAGCTTCTTAAACAAACTTTTAAAAATAAGGTTTTAATTGTTGGTTTAAAAAGCCAACAACCTTATATGGGTCCTTGAACTACGTGGGAAATATGATTTTGGGTTTTAACGGTCATGTGTATCCGTCTATTCACTGAGAAAATTTCCCCCAAGGGGACAATGAATGAGCTATCGATCTATCTATCTATATTATACCACCAGGTGTGAGTGTGATTAGCCTTTCAAGCCGTTATGAAAATCGGCCTCTTCTGACATCACAACCACACACCCACTTAAGGATGTCGGAAGAGGCAGATTTTCAAAATGGCTTATAACGGCTAATCACAGTCAAACGTGGTGGTATACTATGTCACCTTTAAACATTTCTTGATGTGGAAAATTATACTTAATGACAGAAACCCTGCCTGGGGCATTTCATAGAGATGTAGATTGAAATTGTTCATTTTAACTTCAGCTAGGTAGACTTCTATGCAACCCTCTCCGTTCCTCCATTGCTCAGAGTTGCTGCGTGTTGGGGAAGTGAGCCAACACCTTGAGGTCTTCACAGAAGGTCCTTAGTTTGTGTTCTGTAGAACAAGTATGGCTGCTAGCTGAAGAAGGCTGATGGCCACGACCCAGTCGAGACCAGACCCCCCGTGCCGCCCCGGACCGGCGGCAGATGGAGATACCGTCCTCTCCACCACAGTTCTCTTGTAGCCCAGCTCGACCGCCATGCAACTGTAGACCCCTTGGTTCTCGGGGCCGATGCTGTCGATCGGGAGGTCACACCCATTCTCCGTGGCCTTGCAGGCCATGGTGACGTTCCCGGGACCGTGCCAGGTGTACTCAGCGTGGCGTGAGGTGACGGGACAATTAAGGAAGTGCCTGAACTTCGCCACTGAGTGCTTCTCTTCTGGGACAGGAAGCACAGAGGGGAAGTTCTGTTATTCTTTCAGGAGGTGGAGTTTGTTGATGCGTAACTGTTGCTCTATCTCTACAAATGTGCTCACTAAATGGTAACCGGTAAATGGACCAAAGTGGCCACTGAAAGTGCTTTACAATATTGCCTCACATTCACCAATTGATGCACACATTCACACACAGATGGCGGTGTCTGTCATGCAGGGCGACAGCCAGCTCATCAGGAGCCGTTAGAGTGAGGTGTCTTGCTCAGGGACACCTCGACACTCGGGCATCGAACAACCTTCGGGTTCCAAGTCAACCCGCTTTCCCTACTGAGCCACATGCCGCCCCTAGTTAGGTAGAGGATTCGGGATCAACCAAACTGTTTTATAACGTGTGTTCAGACAAACGGGGATGGAGTGAAAGGCAGAATAAAGGGGTGGACCCTGCATCCCGATGAGTTGGGGAATCCTGACAGCAATGAGGGACAGACGCTGAGCCTTTCATTTGTTAGAATGTTATACTATGGTGGATCAGGAACCCCAGGGAGGCAATGAGCGTTTAATCTGGAGGCTGGAAGCTCTCTGCGTCCTACTTACCATTCACTCAAGATCAGCCATTCACCTGGGAGGCCAACCGGCCAGTTGCTCTTGAATGAGGAGAAGTCTTCTTACGATGTTATTCTATATAAGACGCAACCAGCGGCACTACGCATTAAAGGCCAAATTAAATTAACATAACTTTAGATGAACTAACGGTTTTAAAGGTTTTGGTATACATTAGCATGAGGGTTGCACCAGATCAGTCACGGCTGTGGGCAGGCAGGCAGAGGCAGGGGAGATATTTGATGTCTATTCTTTCATACAGGATGCCATCGGGGTCCCATCAGGTACACCACAAACTGAATACTATCCCCCAGTAGGAAACACCTGTGAAACTAGTGTGGTTTCATGCATCTGCCTCAGTGTGGGTCTGTCTCAGTTTGTTTGGTTGAAGGAACATTCAAGTACTTTTGAATATTCATAGATCAATCAATAAATATGTCCATCCATATTGGATGGATTTTGAACGTTGTGTAACGACGATAAATAAGAATCTCAGAGTCACCTGGTACTTTTCCGAAAGTACTTTTCTGAAAGTACCCTTTTCTGGAAGGACAGACAGAGTGATTCCCTCCCTCCACATCCTGCAGTGTCTCCCTGGAAGATACAAAGGTTTAAAGTTTAGACGCCAAACTACATAACTGGAGTGTGTGTAGGCCTACTTTGATGTTGGGGCGGGGTGTTACGGAAACAGGAAGTGGTTTCAAAACCAGATGCAAACTTTTGCATTCTCCGATGCAGGTGAACTTTTCCGAGAAGCTTGCATATCCTCTTTTACCACACATGAAACGGTACTAATGGATATAGTTATGTCTCAGAGTGAGAGTGAGAGAGAGAGAGGGGAGAGACACACACAGGGGAAGAGAGAGGGGGGAAACCATGACTGATAGAGCATATACAGGAGTGAGAGAGAGAGAAAGAGAAAGAGAGAGAGAGAGGAAACCCATGAATATATATATCGGGCTCACAATAAGAGTTTACTTTGTAGCAGGAACACATGCTGAGTGGGTCCGGTCCCAGCCGCAGTAGGGGTCACTGGCCAACACGCAGTCCTCACAGCACAGCCCGTACCGGTCACACTGCTGCATCTCCACCTGCACCACCTCCCTCGACGAGCTCACATACAGCTTCCTCTGAGGCGGAGCAAACACAGACCATCGTCACACCTCCTCAAAGTGATGAGCGGCCTAAATGGCGACCCTACCCCCCCCCTAGACATCTGAGAGCCTAAACAAAGCTCCTGAAGGGAATCAGGAGACACACATCAGCCAGGTCCATTCAAAGGTTAATGTTAAATATCTTGTCTTACGTTGATGTGCACACATTTAACATTGTGTGCAGTAAATGTGTGCATGTATGACCTTTGTTTACCATCAAATGGGGAAGAGGAAGAACAGAGTGTTATTATGAGGTCAGCCTGACTTCCCGTCCTCTGTCATCAGGCCTCGTGTCTTACCACACGTTTTTTTCTCACTTCGTCGGATCACTGTGGTTGTAATCTTCAAAATCACAAAGTGACATCGACTTCTGACATGGGTTAAAAGCTTGTTTAAATATATCGTACCAATAATAAAAAAAAAAGGACATTAAAATTGCTTTGAAGGGAAGACATCACATGTAAAATACTGTAAAAGGACAATCATTGAAAGAGAATAAAAGAGCGAGAAATATAAAATACAAGAATTAAAAACTATTATAACTAACTATTATTGAAGAATATAAGATTTGTTGATCAAAGATCTGGAAAGTAGACCATATTTTGAGCCCTGATTCAAATGATTGTTGAGGTTTGTTCCAGCGGTACCTATGGAACAGTGAGCAGGACTCTCCTAGGCTCAACACACAAGCACACCAGAGATGTGTTTTTAGTTTTGTAAAGTTTGAACTAAATGATCAAGAAACACAAAGTCGGTGACCTTATCACTGTGGAGGACGTTGGCCTTTTCTCTCTGTGTTCACTCACAGTTCCCTATCTGTTATTTTTCTGTTCTCTCTCTGTGTTCTCGCACAGTTCGCTCTGTTTTCTCTCTGTATTCCTTAACCGGATCGCCCTGGAGGATGATCTCCAGTGTGTTCCTCACCTCATCCCCCTGCAGCATCATGTCCACGACGTGTGTTCTGTCACTGAACGGGCTGTACTCAGCGATGATGAACGCCCCGCTCTTGCGCTCCAGAACCTTGTGGATCTTGCCACTCTCTGTGGGAGGGGAGAACCCAGGGGGCGAGGGGAATGGTGAACATGGGAGAAGGTATAGGACAGGTAAGAGGGCTGTCACTCCATCTCAAACTCCAGTCGTCACCACATGAGGCCGTGTCTACTTTGAGGTTGAGCGTCGAGGCCGACCTAGCATCGCCCCAGCGCAACGCGTGGCGGAGAGATCAAACGATTTCAACTCTGACCCCGGGTAGGGCTGGGCGATTAATCAAATTTTGATCGCGATTTCGAGAGAACAGCTGGTGTCTGCTCAACAACAGAGAAACACTGTTCAACCTAACAATAAGTCAGTGTCTGTACAATGACAAGCACGTTGTTCTCTGGAATAGCCATTGTTATCAGTGTGGAAATGAGCTGGCACTAGGTCATCTGTAACCCGATCATCCACACACACACACACACACACACACACAACCAGACATACAGACACATTAACACACTCTCACACAGACACACACACACACACACACACACTCACACACACTACTCACCCAGCGAGAGATACAGGACTACGTGATGGCCCCCCCACTGGATGGCAACGGCGTGCAGGCGTATGTGTGTGTAGTGGTGGTTGCTGACCAACAGGGTGGTGCTCTCCGGGAACACCCGAGCGTCCATCTCGGGGTGACTCTGCACAAAGCTCAGCCTCTCCAGCAGCTTGCTGTGCTGTCCCATGAATGAGGGGCACTAAAGCGACAGAGATACCATTCAGGTGGGTCGGAGCACCAGGGTTAGTGTTTAAACCTCAGTGTCCTGAGTCTACATCATCCAGGAACATCGTCCAGGAATATAGCTAACCCTTACCCCTACCTAAGAGGGAGGGCTAAGCTAGCTAGGATAAGACGCTAAACAATGCTTAGTACTATTTTCAAGTGCAAGGACGTACAACATACAATCAGTGCCTACATTGAGTGCGTACATTAAGGTACATCTAATTCATGCAGGACAACAACGATAACCATAGCCTATTGAATGTCGAGCCTTGAAGCCTGGTTTCCCCGGGCCCGTAGCCGGCACTACAGCCTTGCAGGGTGACCCATCGGTCAGGCATTAGTTTTGAAAGCCTTTGCAGTGGCCACAGAGGTTAAACTTTCATTATGGTCCGTAGTTATTATCGGTTAATGGTTATTCAACAGAACCGTTTTGTACGTGATACTTACTGCGCCCGGCCTTGGGACGGGGGGCTCCCCCTTGTTTCCCTTGAAGGAGGAGGTTTCAAAGACATTGCGGATGGCGTCTACGGAAAATACGCACACGGCACTCATGTTCCTACAGAGGAGGGAAGACAACAGCATGACGGTCAAAAGGGCGGCGATTTGAGCAACAAAATCTCGTAAGCTCTGACGCCACAATAGAGAAAGACTGAGGAAGAATTTATTTCCTCATGTCAACAGGAAGTTAAAACAAACTGTGCCTGTGTCAAACGTTGAAGCACTGGTTTTCAGAGCAATAGATTCCTCCCTCTCTACCTTTCTCTCTCTATCTTCCTCTGCCTCTCTTACTCTCTCCATCTCTCCCTCTCTATCTTCCTCTGCCTCTCTTACTCTCTCCATCTCTCCCGCTCTATCTTCCTCTGCCTCTCTCCAATCCTCCCTCTTTCTTTACCTTTCTCTCCCTGTCTTGCATGAATACTCACTGTCTCAACCTGCTTACCACTCGTTCCGGAAGAGCCCGTAGACTCTGTCACCATCCTTCTGGTGATAGAAGGCCACGCCCACCAGCTCCGGGAAGTGCTGTTTGCTGTCATTGTCCCCGCAGAAGAGCCGGGCTTTTAACTGGGACGTCCACTGGTACTGCAGTTTGGTTTTGGGACCACCTTTGTCAGCCTGGGAGGGGGGGGGGGGGGGGTGAATAAACAGTCATCAGAGTTCCCACATTTTAATAAGGCGATATATATGTGTATAAATACCAATAAAAACGATTAAAGCATTTTCGAATTCCAATCGGATAATTATACCTCACAGCGCCCTGTTGCCATCACAGGAACCAAGAATAAACAAACGCTGACCTTTATATTCAGTATGAATAGACCTATTCATAAGGTTACAGGCTGTATTCTGATAAAACATGGGGAAATGAGGGTGGTTTATGGCCGCTGATTTTACATGTGGCTAATACGGGGGATTCTCGGCCGACTTTGGCTTTGTTGCTGACCCAAAACTTGGTGCCCTCAATTAAAGATTGTCTAATTTTCTTATTACCGTACACGCTTTATAATCATATTATAATTATTTAGCTATAATATAAGTAGGCCATGCAGCCTTTATTTTCTATGTTGTTATATCAATATAAATTCATACTGAGGGTATGACACTATGTCGTACTCGCACGCACCCCCCCATTGAATTGAGGTATAGATTCATTTTCGTTACTATGAGCAAAATAGTCTTTTTTTTTTAATTTAAATATCGTTCCATGTAGCTCAACAAAAGTCGGACTATCGTGCTCTAGGTGCCATCAGGACTGCTCTCCTGTAAGCGAGCGCTTCTCTCTGGCGACGCGTGGCTAGACGGTTTGGTTGGATGGAGATTCTCTAGACCAGGGGTCAGCAACTAAGTTTGGCCTCGGGCCAATTATTTTTCCAGCCAATAGGTGGCAGGCCAGAAAATATTCAAAGGCTAGTTCAAGGAATTGATTAATGAAAGTGCATCTGGAACTGCGACGCATGCCCGTCAGCTGGCTTAGTAATATGCCTACCAAGCACTAGAAGACCCTTAAAAGAAGTACATATAAACAAGTGCATGCCCTAATCACGTAAATGTCATGCCTGATCACGTTGGGTAGAGGTGTTGCTGCACTGTCTCCACAGAGGCAACGCAGCGATATCATCATGAGCAGTTCTAACTGGAGGGAAAGTGAAATCCTCTAGCTGCTGATCATGTGAGAGTAGGTGATGCAGTAATATTAAACAAAGACGTTGAAAGATGATGAGATCTACGAGAGAGACACAGAGGAACTGTCCTTACGAGGCTTTTGTCGGGATAAAAAACCCTAACCCATCCCTAACGGGTTAGGGACGTCCCATAAGTGTTTTATGCTCGTGTTGTTTGTGTTTTTAGTTTGTCTTAGGACGTGGTGTCAAGCTAAACATATTTACAGCCTCACACAGCTCCTGAACATCGGGTTACGTTGTCAGGTTGCAGTTACGAGCGACTTCCAGCGGAATCACAACATCCCGCTCGACATAGCAAGGTCACCGGAGTCCCCTTGGATTGTTGTTGGCCTCGGCAAGCGGCGTAGGCGGCGCAGGGAGCGCAAGCAGAAGCGGGGTTGCCGAGCGGGTCTTCTAGCCCGGCTACGGAAACAGCCACTCAAACCCCCGTTACCCAGCATCTCCCTGACTAACGCAAGATCCATCGTTCACAAAATCGACGAATTGGAACTTCATCTAGCAGCCAACCGCTTTGTTCGGGATTGCTGTGTTATGATCATCACGGAGACCTGG
This sequence comes from Gadus macrocephalus, assembly GCF_031168955.1. Classification (NCBI taxonomy): domain Eukaryota; kingdom Metazoa; phylum Chordata; class Actinopteri; order Gadiformes; family Gadidae; genus Gadus; species Gadus macrocephalus. The sequence continues at coordinate 23,209,813 of NC_082395.1, read as the reverse complement.
CTACATCAGCTGATCCCGGATGCGTCAGTTCTACTAGCAGGACGCACTATCCACCGCTCCGACAGGAACAAGGACTCCGGTAAGAGCAGAGGAGGGGGACTGTGTGTTTATGTGCACAATGATTGGTGCGCAAGCAGTAAAAGCACAGTCACTCACTGCTCCCCGGACATAGAAGCAATGACAGTAGTTTGCAGACCCTTTTATCTGCCCAGAGAGCTGACAGTGGTAATTATCACTGCTGTTTATATTCCACCAGATGCAAATGTAAGCATTGCTCTTACCTACCTACATGATAGTGTCAATAAACAGCAGCAAGCTCATCCTGATTGGGGACACATCATTGCTGTGGATTTTAATCAAGCATGCCTAAAGACAGTACTTCCCAGATTTGTACAGAAGGTACGGTGCTCCACCAGAGGAAACAACACACTGGATCGTGTCTATTCTAACATAAAGCATGCTTATAGAGCAGTCCCCCTCCCGCATCTGGGCCTGTCTGACCATCTTTCGCTGCTCCTCATCCCAGCATACACTCCCCGTTAGGAAAACCAAGCCGGTCACAATGACTGTAAAAACCTGGCCAGAGGGTGCACTCTCCCAACTGCAGGACTACTTCGGTCACACGGATTGGATTATCTTTGAACAACAGGATCTACAGGGCTTCACTGACACCTTATTGTCATACATCAAATACTGCACTGACAATGTGACGGTTGATAAGAACATCAAAGTCCATCCAAACCGAAAGCCCTGGATGACAAGTCCAGTCACTCCTGAGAGCCCGAAACGCCGCCTTCAAAACAAAGGACAATGCCCTGTACAGCATGGCGAGAGCGGACCAGAGGAGAGGGATTAAAGGTGCGTAGGAGGCCTACGAAAGGAAGGCTGAGGGCCATCTGACAAACAAAAACCCACGTCAAGTGTGCCAGGGATTAACCACTTAATCGTCAAATCGTCAAAGCAAGTTTTAGTTACACCACCCCTTCCCCCCAACATGCTTGGTCAATTTTCGGCATCATAAGGTTGAGTGATATAGTGATGTCATACACCGTTTGAAAGCTTAGAATCTCAGGAATGTCATCCAATGACAACCATATCCTTAGCAATGAGTTGATTGATACTTCATGTTGGGTCTTGAAATGTTCATAAGAGTCCACAGAAATCGAATATCAATATTATTTTAATCTAATTACATTGTGTTACATTGTGTACATATGCACAAGCCATCTTATACAAAGCAGCCGAAAAATAGAAAACCGAAACGCTGCAATGTTTTTTTGTAGAAAACTACGATTTAGGGTTTGAATTCCGCTATTTTCGTCTGATTCATAGAATCCACTGTGTTTGCCAGGGTTTCACGATGACATAGAGCCCTCACACATCTCTGTTAGACCAATACTTTCTTGTTTACAAGCAGTGGTTTTTGGGGTGCTCAAGCCCACCCAAAACTTGCCTTAGCCCACCCTATCATTTCATCCTCAAATCTAATATTCTACCTTTTTTTTTACACAAGCAATGAGAGAATGGATGCTGTACACTAATGAACAGGCTAGTGAAATCGAGCGCAACCTTCCTGCAGGAATCTCTAACCTCAGATTGGTGGGTGGGCGTCTGCTGTTTGGCAAAACCAAAAATGCAGCACGAGCTCACTTACGCCCTCAGCCGATAAAAGGTGTCAGGGGGGGGGGGGGGGCGCGAGTGGCAGACGGGACTTAGTGTCTTTTTGATTTATTTTAATAAGTTACTTATTTTATTTTAAATAAACAAAATACCAGGGGTCAGAAGTGACTGTTTTTTAATTAAATGCAAACCCCAGTGAATCATTTGCTCTTGTTTCTCTGTTTTCAGATTCACACAGACTTAGCAGTCTTGTTTAAATGTTACAAATTTTGTTAATAAACTGAACTTGGCAATTGTTTTAAGTTGTTGCAGATGTTATCTCCGCTAATTTTATTAATCTAAATAAGTAAATATTAGCAGGTTCTCAATAGTAGGCTATTTCAATTCAGGGAGGTCGCGAAAAAATTTCAGTCTCCTAGGGTGGGAATGACAGAAAATAATTGAGAACCACTGGTCTAGAACATCTACTTGTTGATTAGCTCACGTTGTTATGGCAATGAAAACGCCCACAGCTGATAAAATAATGCCAGCGTTTTTTTTTGCATCAGAAGTTTGATAAAGATGTGTGTCCCTGAAAGTGAGACAACATAGTTTAGTGCTCCCGAAATAGTGGTATCTTTCTCATATTATTAATCTAGTACATGTTTTACCAATGTGTTTCAATAACTGGGTAAATAAAAAAAGGCGAAAATATGGTCATTTCTGAGTGAAACTTACACAAAGGAAATTTAATATACCTCAAATTTGTTATTACAGTTCACATCCATTGATTAATCCTTTATCCAAACAGTCTTTTTTCCTTTCATCACTTTAGTGGTTCAGAACTGCAATATTTAGCTGACACAGCCAGCTATTGGCTTAGACATACAACAGCATAGTAACTAAGAAAATAAAGGTTGTGGAATAAAAAAATCTTGGACAGGACTTTATATTCTTCATATACCCCTGTGCAGTGGTCGAGTTGTAAAAAAAAGCCAGGGGGGATGGTGGATTTGAACTTTTAGGGACAGATCATTTGTGCTGATGACAGCGCATACGGTGGGAGACCACAGTGTGATAATTATTATTATTATTATTATTATATTATTATATTTTTTTGGGGATAAAATAAGAGCGATGACTACTGTCATGTCATTGCTCGTATTTTATCCGAAAAACGCAGCTTATCGGACGCATCACACGATTCGGAGGCGTGCATCACATTTAAGGATTTGAAAAATTGATTCTTATTTATCTTTTTCAAAAATGCATTCGGCAGAGAAGGGAGACTAGCGTTGCTCACGGGTTGGAATGAAAGGGAGAAAAGGGGACAGAGTTGCCTGCGGAAGCGATGTCTGAGATGCAGAGACAGCTTCACGCTACCAGTGTCTGTCTCGTACGGTGCGGAATGAGAGCTTGAGAGCACTATTGCCCAAGTACGCCTGCGTGCTTGCGATAATAAAAATAATTCCAATTAAAAAAAAAAAATCAGTAGAAATTAATAATATAATTATAATTAAGAAAATAAAAAAGTAATAATAATAATAATAATAATAATAATACATTTAATTTAGAGGCGCCTTTCAAGACACCCAAGGTCACCTTACAGAGCATATAGTCATCATTCAAAACTATGTAAAACAGACTAGGAATAAAAGGAAAACAGAGGTTAAACATGAAGAATAATAATAATTAATAACACTCAAAGACGCCTAAAGTGAAGGGGGGACCTCACTAACCACCACCAATATGTAGCACCCACTTGGGTGATGCACGGCAGCCAATCGGTGCCAGAACGCTCACTACACACCAGCTTGAGGTGGAGAGTTAGGGATGAGGTGGAGAGTGAGGGAAAAGAACATTTAAACACTATCGACCATATTTAAACACTATCGATCACATTTAAACAATATCGGCCACATGTAAACACTATCGACCACATTTAAACACTATCGACCATATTTAAACACTATGGACCACATGTAAACCCTATCGACCACATGTAAACACTATCGCCCACATTTAAACACTATCACCCACATTTAAACACTATGGACCACACGTAAACCCTATCGACCACATTTAAACACTATCGCCCACATTTAAACACTATCGCCCACATTTAAACACTATGGACCACATTTAAACACTATGGACCACATGTAAACCCTATCGACCACATGTAAACCCTATCGACCATATATAAACACTATCGACCACATTTAAACATGTAAACCCTATCGACCACATTTAAACCCTATCGACCACATTTAAACACTATCGACCACAATTAAACACTATCGATCACATTTAAGCATGTAATTGATACTTAATAGATCGATATAATAATAGATAGGCTACCTAATAAACCGTTGGAACACACAAGACCGGTAACCATAGCAACGCCGGTAAACAAACCCTGCGAAGCCTTATCCCTACGAGAGCTCCCCGCGCTACGGCCATCCGGAGGCACACAGAGCTTTTGGCCGTGATATTATCTTTACAAATATATTATACTATTATATATAGAACGTTTTAAGACGCTGTCACCGAGAATTGGCACGCTGCCAGACGCTGTCACCGAGTGTGAGAGGAGAGTTGACGGAGAAGATGGTGGTTGACCTAGTTTCAAAGTTTATACTGTTTATAGGCCTACTCGGTACCGTGGTGTGAAAATGTCCACACCGCGGCAACCCTACGTTGCGCCAAATTGAAAAAGGAAACCGCTATAATGAAATAGTGGTAACATTTCCACATTAATTGATAAAATAACAGGGGGTGAGAAGGGGGGATGGCTGTTTCAGAAGGGGGATGATTTTGATCATTTTAATTCCAAAGGGGGATGCCATACCCCCTCATCCCCCCTCAACTCGAGTGCTGCCCCTGTGGCTTCCTGGGGTTGAGCCCCCCCAAAAGTTAGAACCTAGTAATCCCCCCTGTTTACAAGCCTTACATGCCAATGAGGCGATCACTATCAAAACGGGGCATGTATACTTTGATTGACAGCTACACCAGCAGACAGCAAGGGTCGGGACAGGCCTTAGATATCCTAATAGCCAATGAAAAGACCTTTCTGACGATATCCGTCTCACATGTGGTTGAGAAAACAAATGTGCAAGGGATGTGTGTAAAGTAGCAGGCTCTTCCCCAGAGTGCGAGTGTGAAGCAAGTGGTTGATTTGCGGTTGAAGAACATGTGTGGTTTTATTTTTATTTACTTATGTGAGTTTGGTTTTCTGAACATTTTGAAAGATGGCTAAACGCCCGGAGAAGAAAGGAGGCGGAGGGAGGGAGGGAATCATGTCAATAGTTTTTTTTGTTTATTTGTACATAGTTATTTATAGTATTTCAGTGTTGGTGTTTATACCATTGCAGTTTTCACTTTTTAAGTACAAATAATAGCCGAAACACTTTGTTTGTGCTTTCTTTTGTCAAAATTGCGTAGGCGGAATATCTAAAAATTAGATTTTTGTGTGATTATACCTGTCTCATTACATATCAGAACATCTGGTATGCTATCTAAATGGTTCACAAGAAAGCCAAGAGGGGAACCTTTCATTTGAGACCAAGATTATGCTTCTATATGTTTGGGTTCACTTTTGTTTACAGTATGCATTTTGGGTAGCAAAAGGTCTTTTTTGTTTGTTTGTTTGTTTGTTTATTTGACAGGGACAGTGCATATTAATAGACATTTCTGTAAATATGCCAGATTTAGCCAAAAGGTTAGTTTCCATCTGCAGTCCATGGCCAGATGTAACAATAGGCTCCCTAAAAAGCAAATAAGCAAATAACAGAAAGAGTTTAAAAAAGAACATAGAAAAGCAACAGATAAAACATTAATTATAACCACATACAAGTATTCAGTAGTTCAAGCATTAAAATACATGAAGCATGCAGGACAAATAAGAGTCAGCATCAAACAAACACAAATTGAAAAGGTAGACTAGGACTTATAGAGGACATCTATATGTGTTAGACATCGAGGCAGTAGCCCACCAAGGCAGACAGTACATGCACAACAAACTAACAAAAAGTCGACATGACAATAGTACATGAAGCAGCACAGGAGAGACATAGAACGAGCTACAAAAAGCATACAAACAAGCTAGCATACAAAGTAAGTTGCAGGACAAATTCACAGACACGCTGACACAAGGAGGCAAGAGCAGGCGGGTCAAGTTTAGTGCTGGCAGATCATATTATCAATCAGCCACTGTTTCAGATTAGAACTAAATGACCGATATGTGTTTAGGTCTCTGATACATGTTGGGATGTTATTCCATTCACGTGAGGCTGCAACAGAGAAGGCTGACTGACTAAAGGTACTTTTCCTAAATGGAATAATGCAGTCCCCTCTCATGACTCCTCTTGTGATCCGATGTTGGTTTGTTCTAATAGTTACAAATTCTCTAAGTGGAGGAGGGGCCATGCCATGTATGATTTTGTAAAAGAGAAATGCATTTTTGTGCTTGATCATGTTTTCCCAGCTCACTAGATTGTGTTTTCTTAAAATTGCACAGTGATGGAATTGCCTTGGTTTTTTGTCCAGAACTTTCAGTGTTTGTTTATACAAAGACTGTAGTGGTTTTAGTGTTGTGTGATTAGCCTGAGACCAGCTCGTCAGACAGTAGCTCATGTGAGAGAATATCATTGAATGCATGTACATCATGGCTGCCTGGGTGGACATAGAGTTTCGTATAAATTTGAAATTGGCAAGATTGAATTTGATCCTTTTGCAGACAGTTTTTACATGTGCCCTGAAATTAAAGTTGGAGTCCAGAATAATGCCAAGGTATTTAAATTCCTTAACAATTTCTAATTTTTCTCCTGACACAAAAACATCTGGGTTTTCACTAGTCATTTGTTTTGGAGAAGAACATACCAACAGTCTTAGACACATTTAGTTGGAGACAGCACTGATTGAGCCATGCTGTAATTTTCAGCATGGCCTTTGTGAGTTTGGCAGCAACTTCGGTTTTTGTCAATCCATGCACATACAGCACAGTATCATCAGCATACATTTGAATGTGGGCCTCTGGACACACAGACGGCAAGTCGTTGATATACAAACAAAATAAAAGTGGACCCAGTATGGATCCCTGTGGGACACCAGTGGACAAGGAGAGGGTGTCAGATTGCTGGTTATTTATTCGAACAGTTTGAGTTCGGTTAAAAAGGTATGATTCAACCCATTGACGTGCCTCAACAGAAAAATTTAAATTGGATAACTTGGATAATAGAACCTTGTGATTCACAGTGTCAAATGCTTTGCGGAGATCAAGAAAGACAGCACCGACAACGCCACGCTTATCCAACAGTGATTTAATTTTCTCAATGAAAAAACAATTAGCCGTCTCGGTTGAGTGGTTGGATCTGAAGCCAAATTGCATTGGATGAAGGGGGAATGAGCTGTTGTTCAGGTGGTGTATGATTTGCTTAGCTACACACTTCTCTGCTACTTTAGACATTATAGGGAGGATGCTGATCGGCCTATAGTTACAGGCGGAATGATGATCACCAGATTTGAAAATTGGCGTGACAATTGCAGATTTCCAAATACTTGGAAACTGCCCTTGGGATATTGAAAGATTAACAATTTTAGTGATGGGATTGGCTAATGATGAACCGATATCTTTAAGCATCGTTGAGTCCATACCAAATGAATCTTTAGCTTTTGAGGGTTTGAGAGATCTAATAATACCTGTGATTTTTATTTCTGAGACAGTGTTTATACTGAAGGCTGGCTCCATTGTGTTTACTGAAGACACATTAACATGATCAGTCGAAAAGCCCTTTGTAATAGTTGCTACAGAATCAACAAAGTATCGATTAAGAGCTACTGCTACTTCAGATGGGTCCTTGGTCAGCTTTCCATTCAAGTCATGTTCAATTGACCTTCCTGCGCTATGATGTTGTCCCATGAGTTTTTTTAACTGAGTCCATATTACTTTCGGATTACCCCGTGCCTCACTAATTATAGCAATAAAGAAATCAGCCCTAGCTTTCCTCAGACCTGTTATCACTTTATTTCTTAACATGGCAAAGTGATATTTGTCATGATAAAATTTTGTTCTAATGTCTGCATTTATCCAGGGAAGACTGTTCTTTTTATTCCTACTCCTAATGCTACGGGAAAATTCTGCAATTATACTCTGAATTTTACTTGAGAATATTTGACTGCCCTCACTCAGGTTTTTTCCAAATAACAGATCATTCCAGTTAAAACTATGAATAGTGTTTTTAAAAGACTCTTGCATGTTCTTGGGGATTCTAATGCTTTCATGTTCCTTAGTAGAGGAGCTAAATCTCTTTTTTGTTAACTTTCTGACCACAAGAGTTAGATTGTGGTCAGATAGCCCAGTTATCATGTTGTACGTTTTTGAGGTTCTCTCCGGTCTGTTACTGAACACTAAATCAATCTGAGTTCTGGTGGATTGGGTTATTCTTGTTGGACCTTTAATCAGCTGTGAGAGATCTAGCCCATCGGTTATTTGTTTGAGGTTCTTTCTAATTGATCTATCTTCCCAATTTACATTAAAATCTCCCATTATTATCACCTCTTTCTTAAAATGACATTCCTTGAGCATGTTTTGGAATTTTTCATAAAAATCATTATTTGAGGAGGGTGGGCAATACATTACAATAAGAATAAAAGACATTTGTGGTGATAGAGTGATATTCAAGCCAATACATTCCAAATCACAGTTTGACAGCAGTAATTCATTACATTGGATACAATCCTTCAGATAGACCATAACCCCACCTCCCTTTGATTTCACCCTATCTCTTCTATACATTTGATAGCCTGGTATGTTTAGTGCTGCAGTTGGTGAGTTTTCATGTAGCCAGGTTTCAGATAGACAGAGGAAATCTAAATTTGATTCCATTAGTAGATGCTGGATTTGGTCACTTTTCGATACAATACTTCTTATGTTAAGATGACCACCAAATAAACCCTTAGGTTTAACTTTGGGATCCCATATTATTCTGGAGTGGTTGACAGTTTGAAAGACTTTCCACTTCCTGTGTTTTGTGATTGCCTGATTAATGATTTGTTTCCCATTTACATCCCTTAGCCCTCTGGCCACATGTAGCTTTTTATTTGAGTTAATGTTACACTTTGCTATTGGATTGTTACCTTCGATACCAGGAAGCTGTCGGTCAACATGCGTATCAGACTGCACGGCAGACTGAGTCACCACTGTGTAGACCTTTTGCTGTGGTTGTTGCCCGGCTGGCCGTGGTTGTAGCCCGGCTGGCTGTGGTTGAAGTCCGGTTGGCCGTGGTTGTAGCCCGGCTGCCTGTGGTTGAAGCCCGGCTGGCTGTGGTTGTTGCCCGGCTGGCTGTGGTTGAAGCCCGGCTCTCTGTGGTTGTAGCCTGGCTGGCCGTGGTTGTAGCCTGGCTGGCCGTGGTTGTAGCCCGGCTGGCCGTGGTTGTGGCCCGGCTGGCCATGGTTGAAGTCTGGTTGGCCGTGGTTGTAGCCCGGCTGGCTGTGGTTGTAGCCCGGCTAGCTGTGGTTGTAGCCCAGCTGGCTGTGGTTGTAGCCTGGTTGACTGTGGTTGAAGTCCGGTTGGCTGTGGTTGAAGCCTGGTTGGCTGTGGTTGTAGCCCGGCTGGCTGTGGTTGAAGCCCGGCTAGCTGTGGTTGAAGCCTGGTTGGCTGTGGTTGTAGCCCGGCTGGCTTTGGTTGAAGCCCGGCTGGCTGTGGTTGAAGCCCGGTTGGCTGTGGTTGTAGCCCGGCTGGCTGTGGTTGTAGCCTGGCTGGCTGTGGTTGAAGCCCGGTTTGCCGGGGTTGTAGCCCGGTTGGCTGTGGTTGTAGCCCGGCTGGCTGTGGTTGAAGCCCGGCTGGCTGTGGTTGAAGCCCGGCTGGCTGTGGTTGAAGCCCGGCTGGCTGTGGTTGTAGCCCGGCTGGCTGTGGTTGAAGCCCGGCTGGCTGTGGTTGAAGCCTGGCTGGCTGTGGTTGAAGCCTGGCTGGCTGTGGTTGAAGCCTGGCCGGCAGTGGTTGAAGCCCGGTTGGCTGTGGTTGAAGCCCGGCTGGCTTTTGATGTAGCCCAGTTAGGTGAGGATGTAGCCTGGTTAGCTGTGATTGTAGCCTGGCTGGCAGTGGATGTAGCCCAGCTAGCTGAGGATGTAGCCTGGCTAGCTGTGGTTGTAGCCTGGCTGGTAGTGCTTGTAGCCCAGTTAACTGAGAATGAAGACTGGCTAGCTGTAATTGTAACCCTGCTAGGTGTGGTTGTTGCCCAGTTAAATGAAGGCCTGTTAGCCATGATTGAATCCCAATTAGCTGTAGTTGTGGCCCACTTAGCAGTGGCCCTGTTAACTGTGGTGGTTTAGCATCCAGGTAGTAAGAGTTCATTAAAGGTCCAGGATTCATTTCAATATCACCAGCCAGAAGCAGTATCATCAGAACATGTGCAATTCCCAGGAAAGGTTTAAGTTGGTCTGACTGTTCATCTTTACCTGAGGGTAGCCTTGCACGTCCATTGTCCAGTAGTTTTGTGTAGAGCAGGTGTTGACTCTTCTTTGCTGGGTAGAGGACTTGTTCGCTGTTTTTATCAATTTGCTGTGTGAATGTTAAGCACAAGAGTAGATAAGAACATACTAAAGCAATAAAGAGACATGTAGATGGAAGAAGCCGATATCTTTTGAGGTTTTTAGTTGTTTTTTTTGGCATACACACAGAGCCTGCCAACCTGTGTGACTGCACGGCGGCCATTCGTTTGGAGTCTCCAAAATGACCCTGACGAGAACGAATGGACGTATCATTACATAAAAGGAGCTGGAGACTTCATCTTTTATGCTTTGTTGATCTGCTTTTACACACAACATCACAAGACCTAGGGCTAGGGCTCAATAGTGTTTCCAAGGGATATGGAGTTACGCAGGCTACTACAATCAGCTTGGTTTTGGAGGTGTGTGTAACCGGCTGGAAGGAAAAACAATATTGTAGCCTTCTCAGCACTGTGACAGTACATGATACAGTTATTCTGTAATTTCACATAATTCTACAGGTTCTCAGCTTTCCAAAGAGACCAAGCATGTGATTAGAGGTCTTACTTTGAAGGAGCAGTGCTCTCTAGAGTAGGCGCAGTGCAAAAAACAAAAACAAAAAAAGAAGACTAAGTGGTTAAAACATCTCACAAACTACAAAAGCAGCCCCTCAGTGACCATCAGTGGCAACGCCTCGGTGGCAGAGGAATTAAACCATTTCTTTGGCTGCTTTGAGGCAACAAGGCCAAACACAGACATGCTGACCCCTCTGACCACAAGCCAACACACACTCACTATCCAGGAACATCAAGTGAGTCGTGTATTCAGGTCAGTGAACACAAGAAAAGCCATTGGACCTGATGGAGTGCCTGATGAAGTAATCAAAGCTTTTGCTGATCAGCTGGTAGTGGTCTTCACTAAGATCTTCAACCTGTCCCGGACACATGCCACCGTCCCACCATGTATCAAGTCGGACACCATAATCCCTGTTCCCAAAAATTCAACTATCAAATATAGCTGCATGCAGCAATATGGGTGTCAAGGATAATGGGACGCGATAAACTAATTCCGCCGGACGGACGTAATCGGCTAGGTGGCTACATGACGACCGTCTCGGTAATCGGTAATGACGACGGCTGGTGGAATGGGTGGCTACATGACGACCGTCTCGGTAATCGGTAATAACGACGGCTGCTGGAATGAACTAGAGCATTATGCGAGTGCGCGTCAATGTTAACAAAACGGAAAAATGACCCTACCTAGTGGTATGGGCGCATTATCGTCTGCCCGTCAGAACAAATGACACAAATACATAGGGGTATTCGGAACAATATCCCTAACAGAGACACAATGTTAACAAGCATTCGTTCTTGAGGCGGTTTACGAAGCATCTAATCCAGTAAGAATTGCAGTTTATATTGTAAGTGGGCGGAATGGTAAATAAAGTCATTGTTGTTTGACGTCCCCTTGAGGTCAAAGGTCACCAAATTGTATGGCTGTCCCCAGAATGATGTCATGAGTCTATGTACCAAGTTTAGCTATGATATTTTCAAGAGTTGCTGAGAACAGGCTTCCTGATGGGCGGCTTTGCTGTGAAGATTGATTAGCTGTCACGGCCAAATTAGAAAAAGTTGTTTAGCTGATTTGTTTGGCTTGGTCTAAAGATCATATAGGGCAAGTTTCATGATGATTGGACATCATTTGTGGCCTGTGGATATGTAATGTTGATTTTGACAACTTTCAACATGGCGGCCAATTTCTGATGTTCAAATGGGCTCATATTTTATGAGCTATATGGGGCGGTCTGAGAGTATCACCAGACATAGAAAACTTGTTCGAAATATACTCATGTGACGAGAGAAGAGTTAAAACACGTCTTTGTTCATTATAGCGCCCCCTAGAGCTCAATGATCACCAAATTCATTAAGTGTCCCCATGACGATGTCATGGGTCTATGTACTAAGTATAGCTATGATATGTCAAAGGGCTGCTGAGATATTGGCGTATTTCCTGTTTGGCGGCTTCACGGTCGAATTTGATTGGCTGTCGCGGATGTTTCCGTGAGAAAACCTTTACTATCTATACGGGGAGGTCTGATAGTATCACCAGACATTAAAAATTTGCATGATATATATTCATGTGAAGAGAGAGGAGTCAAAACCCATCGACATTAATAACAGTGACCCCTAGAGGGGGCGCTGTTATACCCCAAGAGGGTATATAGGGTATACCCATGATGAGGTCATGGGTATATGTAGCAAGTTTGGTTATGATATGTCAAAGGGTTGCTGAGAAATCGGCTTACTTCCTGTTTGGCGGCTTTGCCGCCAAATTTGATTGGCTGTAGCGGCCAAACAGTTTTGAATTTGAAACATCTTTCATATTTCTATATCAAGCATGGCCTGAAGATCATTTGTGCCAAGATTCGAGATGATTGGACAAAATGTGTGATAAGAGTATCATTTTGAAGGTTTTGGACATAAACCATGATGGCGGAAAATCCATCATGGCGCAAAATGACGTCATAGGGTGCGTTTAACTCGGCTTGGTTCAAGGAATCCAATCATACTTGGTTTGTGAATATTGGATGAATGGGTCAAAAGTTATAAACATGAATGCATGACGTGCAACTTTGACCTGTTGCTGGCGCTAGAGCTGATGGGCTAGCGACCTGAAATTGGCTTGATGGGCTGATGGGGCTGTCCTGAACCAGTGAATTTCACAACTTTTGACCAAGGCGTTCTATGGGCTGCCATAGACTCCCATGGCAGGTAAATAATAATAGGAATTCATACAAAAACAATAGGTTGTCTCGCAACTTCGTTGCTTGACACCCAATAACCTCAGTGACTACAGACCCATTGCACTAACACCAGTGGTTGCAAAATGTTTTGAGAGGTTTATGACTCATCACATCAAAGAATGCCTCCCTTCAACCTTTGACCCCTTCCAATTTGCATACAAAGCAAACCGATCAACTGATGATACCATTGCCGTGTTCCAATACCCGTACTATCCGTACTTTTACTAACCAAATTTTGAGTACGTAGTACGTTCCAATTCAGATCCGGCGAAAAGAAGTATACTTCAAGGACCCTGATGTCGTACTCAAAACGGGATAATCTTGAAGTGTGGATCGAAGGACACTTTCCGTACTCAACGGCAGCCATCTTAGCTACGTAGCGGAAGAGGCGGAGCCAGGCTGAGCCAAAGTCGGCGCATTTTCCACATAGCCTGCATTAATAGTCATTTTGTAGTTTTTATAGCTTTTTAAGCTGCTAGGCGTTAAGAGTTCACCGTTCAAAGCGGGATGTTTATTGCGGGGGAGGAGCCGCGGCGGCAGTCGTGATCGTAATTTCCGGTAAGTGCACCACGGAGTACTCGATTTGGAACAGCACTCACATCTGAAAAATTACTAGATAGTACGGTATAGTATAGGACGGTATAGTATAGTACGGTATAGTATAGTATATTCCTTTAAGTATACTCATGGAAGTACGGGTATTGGAACACGGCACATCTCCTCAGCCCTCCACACCGCACTCAGCCACCTGGAACACCCGGGGACCTCCGTAAGGATGCTCTTCGTCGACTACAGCTCTGCCTTTAATACCATCATCCCTGACATCCTTGTGAGCAAGCTGGCTGCCCTGGACTTCCCCCCCGCAACCTGTGCCTTCTTACAAATCAACTGCAATCTGTTAAAATTGGAACCCACGGCTCCCCCACCCTCATGCTCAGTACAGGTTCTCCACAAGGCTGCGTGCTGAGCCCACTATTGTATGCCATCTACACACATGACTGTACACCCACCCACCCCACCAACCCAATAGTCAAATTCGCGGATGATACGACTGTGGTGGGGCTCATAACCGGGGGAGACAAGTCGGCCTATAGGGATGAGGTACAGCGACTGGTGGAGTGGTGTGCTGCAAACAACCTGCAAACAACCCCGGTAGCTAACGCAGTATAACAACAAACAGAAGCTTGCTCTGGGTCATGAGGTTTGAGTACGTGCACTAAGGGTCACGAGCGGGGAGCGGGGGAGGGGGAGTGCAGTACGACCGTTTGATTGACGTACTTACTGTCCAATGCCACTCGGTGGTTCTGGAAATCATTGGCTGGAGTTTTTCGAGCCCTGCCCGTTCCACAGATGATTGACTTGTTTAATTTTCATGTCAGTACTTCTAACTCTAACGCTTTAAGTGGGTTATGATAAGGATTTCAAGTAATTTTGCAAAAACGGCCAAAAAAGAGAATTCCATACCCAACATTTAATTAGTTATTCAGTGTTTCATGTATTTATGCTTATTATTCTTTTTCTATTGACCAAACTTATGACTATCTTGTGTTTTTGTGGCTCGGCATCAGCAGCAGCATTTGCCACAACTACGAGCGTGATTTAAATGGTTAAGCAAAATCGCAAGAGCGATATGTAGGAGCTGTAAATATTTTGGACAGTGTTGCGTTTTGAGCTATTCTGCGATTTTGCATCTTTTACAGCTTTTGGTGTGAACGTACAGTTTGCTGGAGAGAGGCAGTAGTGCGCACCTAAAAAAGCAGCCAACCACTCTTAAAGCACTTCACACAACACAACACAACACACACACACACACCACGGCGGGTGCTGACTGATTGCACACACACACACACACACACACACACACACACACACACACACACACACACACACACACACACACACACACACACACACATACACACACCACGGCGGGTGCTGATTGACTGCGCGCACACACACGCACATATACAGACACCAAAGTCTCAGAGCTTGCGTCTTAAATCTTTTGGGGACTTTTGTCAACAGCTCCTGCCTTTCTCTACGTGCAGTATCACACAAAAATACGCAATGTCGGGTCGCCATGGTTGTTGTATATAGGCCTATAGAGGCCTATATACAACAACCGTTTCATTTAATATTGCATAGTTTCCAACAACTCCCGCTAAGCCCCTCGCGATTTGATGCAATTAAATTCAAAAACAGTTGTGAAAGAAAAAGAAGTTCACTGTATCCGGCCGTTTACACTTAAAGGTCCCATGACATGCTATTTTATGTATTCTTTAACATAGGTATTAGTGGGCAACAGTAGTCAAAGACGTTCCCGAAATTCAGCCGTGGTGCAGAGTTACAACCTCTCCGAGCCAGTCGCACATTGAGATTCCCCCAAATGCGCTGTTTTGGTGTTTGTAGCTATAATGCAAATGAGGAGGAGCGAGGCGGGTCAAGGAGGAGGGTGGGGGTGTGGCCCTAAGCAGCTTGCAGCCACGGTACCATGCGCTCTGTTTACAGTGGATGTATCGCAATGGCGAGGCGCACACAGCCTTTAGCCGTGTTATGTAAATATTCTAGAACTCTCGGGAGTCCTTGAGCTCTATATCTAAATATTATCATATAGCCTACATAGATATCTTTATCATATTATACATATTATCACGGCCAAAAGCTGTGTGAGCCGATATTATGAATCTCAAACGACCGCGTTGGGTTCTCCGACGTTCCTGGTTCTTCCATGGCCACATCAATGTGAAGTAGACTGAACCGCGACAAGGAGGAGAAAGGGATTGTTGCCGGGCAGCGCTTAGGCACCTCCGCCTCTAGCGGTGGTCCCGCGGCAGCGGGAAGAGGGGCTCAAGCGGGAGACATTCGCCGCCAACAATCCCTTTCTCCCCCCAATTCATTCTCAACCTTGGCTGAGATAACCCCCACTACGAGTCTCGTTGTAGAAATACCAGAGACGAGAGTCCGACGTGTTATGCGCCATAACACCAAAAGCAGAACGGTTATCCAATAACAAGGAAGTGTACAACACTTGCGTTACAGTCCTGGAGCTCTATATCTAAATAATACAATATATAAAACATAGATATCTATATCATCTAATACATATTATCACGACCAAAAGCTGTGTGCGCCTCCAGACGATATTATGAATCACAAACGACTTTGTCGGGTTCTGCAACGTCTCTTGTTCTTCCACTTTCACATCAATCTGAAGTAGACTGAACCGCACGCTGCCTGCTGCTGGCTGCCGGCTGCCCGCTGCCGGGCAGTGGTGCTTCGCGGCAACCGGCGGCATGTCGCATTTCATGTACTTCAGCGAGTCAAAGCCAAAGTTCCTTTCCCCCAATGAGGCCAAAGTTCCTTTCCCCCCTTTCCCCCTCTCAACCATGGCTCAGATAACCCCCACTACAGTCTCGCAAGTTTTAGCCACTGGGGGACCATAGGCAGGCTAGGGGAACTCATATTCATGTTAGAAAACCTCATAAAGTGAGATTTTCATGTCATGGGACCTTTAAGCTAACAAATATAGATATTCGATACAAAAATAAATAAATAATAATAATCATATGACTTCCGAATAATCTGGCGGGCCAGATATTATGTCTGGCGGGCCAAATATGGCCTGCGGACCACCAGTTGCCGACCCCTGCTCTAGACCTCAGTTTTTCACAGAGCTCTCGTGAGAAAGGTCTTTTGGCCTTGATATATTGCGGCTTTCTTAGCTCTTCCGAAACGTGCTTGCGTTTTTTATCTTGCACACATTAGCCATCATTTCCTTTTTCCACTTGTGGTTTTTCTTTTACACTGAGTACTGGATTTGGTCCAGACATATTTCTGGTACTGTGTCTGGTTTTGGGTGAGAGTAGGCCTCTTCTATATGGAATATCTAAACCACATGGTGATAAACTGCATGCTACGTTAAAGGTGCAGTAACTGATATTTATGCCTTAAAATAAGCCTCAAATAGCTATATATTAAACTCAAATAGCTTTATATTCAAACGGCCATCCCTAGTGTTACGAGTCCCTTCGCTCTGCAGTAAACACAATATTTTGGTTGTGGAATCTCATTCTGAATTTGTCCGATCATGAAAATGATCTCCATAAGGAGGCGGTCCTCCCGTCGTGTTCCAATACAGCAGGTTTTCAATGTTGACTGACAACAGCGGAATGCTGTTGACTGACAACAGCGGAACAGGCAAAGCTCCACAGTCACAAACAAAACACGTCTCACAGAGCGACCGGGGTCACGATGTGGGGAGGAGGGAGGGGAGAGCTCACTGAAAAAAGGACCTCATCGCTATCAGCGCCATTCAGTGGAAACATGGGCTCTGGCCATGCAGTCACTCTGCAAACCCGGCCTATTCAAATTGACAATGCAAACAACGCAAACTCACCATGCAAACTTGGGCCACGAAGGGCAGCCACATGTCACTCTCCAGAGCACCAGCCGTGTTCTTCTCTTTAAAGAAGGCATACAGTTTGTCCTGCGTCCGGTTTGTACCCTTGAAGGGGACCAAGCCCATGTAATGGGGCTCTACCGGGGGCGGAGCTAAGACAGAACAAATGTAACGTCAACATGCTTGTGTGCCTTGGGACACGGGCGTGAAGATCAATGTTTGTCATGGTTAAACATGGATGCCACTCCTGAACCCATGGTGTCAGCTATTTGCATTTGCCTCCATAAAAACATCATTAAGCTAATCTTGTAATGTGAGTTATCATTCCTCTGAACCAGGAGGATAGAGAGACAGACTGTTTACCATTATCGGGCGCGGTTGGTCTGACCCGGTTCGAACCAAACTTGTAGATCCCAATGGAGTTCTCTGTGCTGGACTGAGTGACGTAAAGCACATCACTCCCTGGTGCCTCTGAAATATGAAAACCACATGGACAGAATTAGAGATCATACATAGAGGAGGGGCGTGGTGGGTTTGGTTTTGGCAGGAGAGGTAATTAAAGGGATCACGTCCTCTGGGGATAAAAATAAGTAAATTAACTAGTGAACAACCTCTCGTGCTGTGGCAATGTACCTCCTTGTTTTTTCTGTATTCGTTTACACGTGTTCATGAAAGACATTGGAAATCGATGCTAAAGGTTAGAGTGTAACGAGTGCTTCATGGACAATTAATCTGTTTTTATTGCTGCCAATTGTGAGTTTATCCACATTTGGCAGCAGGTTGTGTTGACACACTTTACATAAATGACAGAAGAGCCGGTCTGACTGGGAGATAACTTCCCCTAAGGTTATAGAAAGACATGTGATCCTCCTCAGCAATAGGTTAACTGAGCATCTGCGGCACTGATCCCTGAAAGGTTGGCTGATGGATTTGCTAACCTGAAGGTTCAGATAAAATCCAACCGCTGGTGTGTCCCGTCACCTCCTACTTTGTCCCGTACAGTAACACGGCCAAAGCCGATATGGGAAGCGTTGAATCACTGAGTTTGCAGACGATTTCGTCATGGTGTGTCTGCTCAGCAGCGGGTACTGCTGGGTACTTCTGCCTCTCAGGATAATAAAGATATGATATCTTTGACCCCAGCCCCAGGCTTATTAAACAGCCAGCCAGACACAGGATGGGTATACGGGCACACCGAGGGACATTATTTGGGTGATAAATATAATGATAATAATACCATTAATAAAGAATAACAATTCTGTGACTAAATTACCATTATTACTATTTCAAGTTTGACATTCCACTGTCGGCAGCAGTCAGTATAAACATAGTATTTAAGTACTGAATTGAATTCTTGTAGCTTAAAATGTGTTCACTGAATTCTATACCTTATTGAAGACCTTGTAGACAGCATGAGAGACTACTAGACCTAGTGCCAAGATGAACCCCAGTCAAACTAAAAAACAACCTAAAGGCTCCGCGATGAAGAGCGAGGCTCAGACTAAAGGGCTCTTTATGGTCCCACATTCACGCACACAAGGGGGTTGCGGACCCCTTACGTCCTTGCGAACCCTCCTTGCGTCAACCGCAAGGGCCTGACGTTCGCCTCCCAAAAATTGTAACCTTCCGTCGAGGCGACGCAGCAGCAAGGGCCTTGATTGGCCCGCTCACTAAAACCCGAAACAAAACCAAAACAGGTTCACGACTGCGTCGAAACTCTGTGTGGTCCTTGCCTTGCGTGAAAATGGGACCATAATCAGCCCTTTAAGGCTCACCGATAAAGAGCGAGGGCTCCCCGGCCCGGAGGCGGTACTCCTTGATGGTGCTGCTGATTCCCTCTAGACGCTTTGGGGCCCTGCACTCTCCAGATGGTGACAAATCCTGAAATGAAATAGAGATACGTAGATAGAGATCCAGTGTGGCAATAATGCAAGATCATTTCAAAGTCCTTGATTTTTTTTTTCGATATTATGGGATATGTTATCCAAAAGAAAGAACATCGTTAGCATGCGCGATTATGGGATTAAACGGAAAATAGGTCAATCAAAGTGATGTCAGTCATCGTAATGGAGAAGACCCTCTGTTAGCAAACAGGTCGATTCCTCCTCTTCTGATGGAAAACCAAGAACAATTCCCATAACAAATTCAACAAAAAACAATATCTTGACTTGCATTTGACTCATTTGATTTATGTATGAAAAAGTGCAAAGCAGGATTACCATGAAACATGTAACATGAATACATAATATGTGTTCCCGCAGGCTTGTGTATTGTAAAGATTCAGATGGAGGTGTTGTGGGTTTGTTTTACCCTGATGCAGCACTTCGTCCTTGTTTCACTTGTCTCACAAAGGAACACCTGGTTCTCGATCCCCTTCAGTTTGTGCAGCACAGTGATGTTGTACGCATAGGGCTGAAGAAGAAACGAGGGACAATTAGTGAACTCAATCAGATGCTCTTCTTTTGAATAGCCTGAGATCATGCTCCAGCTAAATGCATTAGGGGTGTTACGATACGCGTATTTACCGAACCGTCAGGGTACAGGCCCTTCTGGGTGGTTACAGAGCTGGACCGCGGTGCGTAAATGTGGCGTAGCGTTAATATGGCGAATGTAAAGGCTTGTTTTGCGATGCAGAATTTAAAACTTGAAGTCTGAGTTCCGCCCGGACCGTTTAGCCAAAGTATACTACTCCGACAACGTAATCCGACTCCATAACTACGGAGAACCCTCGAGCATTTGCAGATTTCTGTCGGGGTGTCGGGGTGACGCAATGCAATGCGCCGCCCGATCGATCTTTTATGTTGACTACAAACCATGTAAGCAGTGTTGTAAATAAACTTCCAAAGCTTTTCAAATCGTGTTTGGTGTTTTATTGGTCCTTAATGTGCAAAGTAAACAATGTACCAAGTAAATAAGGTGCAAAGTCAAACCGGCTATTTCAACAACCCCTGTCTGGGAATTCAGAAATGCAAATGCCATAACCAAGTCTATTGGTGTTTTCATTGCTGCTGATCTACGGCCATTCTCCGTTGTTGATATCAAGCAGTTTTTTTTTAATTTTCCCCTTAACTATGAACCGTACCGTCCTGTACCGTACCGTGACTTCAAAACCGAGGTACCGAACCGTGACTTTTGTGTACCGTTACACCCCTTAAATGCATGATTCCGTTTATCTTGCTATAAATGTGGTGTAATACACACTTCAACTTGAGGACTGCCTCCTTCACATCGGCTTCCAAGAGTCTGGAAAGGAAGATAAGAGATGTGTGCAATGTGCATCATGAAGATATGGAGACACCCGACAAACAAGACTCATTTCAAAGTATTCAACCAAAAGAAGTGAGGAGTGGGGTGAGGGAGAGCAACAGGTCTGCAAACAACAACCATTATAGGCCACTGGTTCATATTATAAAAACACAAAGTAACAAGTCTAAACTGAATTAAACATGCATTCATCTGTTTTTGATATGCATGGATGCAAAAATACACATAAAGTATAAACGTTATGCTTTTTATATTTTGTTCATAACATTAATATGATCTTTATTCTC